>NW_019392810.1:500213-785132 GCF_000648675.2 Cimex lectularius
GTAAATCGCTCATACGATCTTATATATATATATATATAAACGGACAGGCTGACCAAGGAGCCAAAGAACGTGCAGCTTCTTACCCGTAAGGCAGAACCACAAGGCACACTGGGGAGTGTGTTAAATTTGGAGCTTGAAAAATGCCTTACGACAGAAAAACAATAAGAAGCTAAGAAATTGATAAATCCCTCAAAAAGGGTCTTTTAAGGAGATAAGGTTTTATACTATAACAGTACCTCTTAAGTACCGCTTAAAAAAGGAAATGTACAGTAAATATATAACCTCCGTCCGGTTATCCTATACAAAGGTCATAATATGTACCCATATAAAAAAGGAACCGCGGTGGCCGAGTGGTTACGACGTCTGCCTCGAATTTGCTATAGCGGCTCTGGGTTCGAATCCCGGCGGAGCCCGTGGTTTTTTTAATGGATTATATGAAAAATGTATTGTTAAGTGTTAACAGGTAGTTGGACGTTAGCCCTCGTATATGACAGATATTTTACTTTTATTTCTTTTTTTGACGTGAGATCGCGACAGCAGAGGTTACATCAAACTTCGGTGTGTTTTATTGAAAAAAGCCTATTTGTAAGTATGTCAAGTTCGAATGCAGGGCCGTTGGGTTCAAACCCTGGACCTTTACAGTGATGAGCGCCGTGTCATCGCATTAACCGTTGCAGGCATCGACGCTCCTCCTTCATGGCGGTGGTTGTGATTTTAGAGTCTAGATTCGGTATTTAGACGTCTACTGTTTCCTAGCAGTCTTTTAAGTAATCGGTATTGTCAGTTTAGGTCATTTTATAGGTGGTATGGGAATTCCAAGTTAGTCGCTTGATATCGCATAAAGTAGCAGATGAGTTTTCTGTGGGAAGAGGAGTCAGGTCATAGGTGATGCGATGGAAGGTCAAACACATGTTTGGGTATTTTGCGGTGTCTGGAGGGTTCGGTGTTCTTTACCTTACAGTGATGAGCGCCGTGTCAACGCCTAAACCGTTGCGGCCACCGACCCCCATTATGGGTGTTGTTGAGGGAGAATTTAGATCTGTTTCCTAGCAGTCTTTTAAGTAAGCGTCGGTTTAGGTCTTTTTAAGCCGTGCATGGGAATTCCAGGTCAGTCACTTAATACCGCTTAAGGAAGCAGATGGGTTCTTTGTAGTTAAAGGAGTGAGGTTATAATAGGTTGGACGTTGGGTGATGCCGTGGAAGGTGAAATGTTTTGGGATTTTGCGGTGTCTGGATGGTTCGGTGAGTTATAAGAGGGTAGGAGTTGGATAATATAGTGCAGGATCAGTAGCGTTGGTTAAGAAAGAAGTCTCAGGATCGAATATCAGCAGTATGTACTGAGAACAGTATTGGACCGAGTACGCTACCTTGAGAGACACCCGTGTCTAAAAGGAACGAAAGGACCTACCAGTTTACAGTCCAGTTTAAGTAGTGTATGGGGATTTCAGATCAGTCACTAGATCTAGATTCTGGCCAAGGAACTTAAAGACGTTTTCAGTACGTGATAATAGAAGTTATATGGATAGAGGTGTCAGGATCTAAAGTGATATCAGCAATATATACTGATAAAAGGAAAGGACCGAGTACGCTACCTTGAGAGACACCCGCTTCCGCCTGGTATAAAATAAATGAAAGGATCTAAAGTTTTCAGTACCAGTCGGCCAGGTCCAGTTTAAGTCGTGTACGGGGATTTGAGATCATTAGATACAGGGCAAGAGCTACCGAATTAATTCACTTATCAACTAAAAAATATGCCTGAAATATTTATATATGCCGACTCTGCCAATAAATAAATAAATAAACAATTTAGAATTATTCCACGAAAGACCAAGATAACGCAGACTCACGTAACCAACCCATAAAAACAATCTTATAAAAGAGACTTCACAGAGATCACACAGTCACACTGAAGATGGCGAAATTCAAGACCCAGGATAGGTAGACCAATCACCAACGGTCAAATTTGTAACAAGGGTTAATTTTTCATATTTGATTTTGTCTAGCGAATCTCGACCTAGTTTGCCATAGATCAGGATGACTAACAGAGAAAATTTCGCAGAAAAGAGACAATCTTACCCTGCCCTATAAACAATTACAAACGAGTCTAAAGGGTTTTTTATTTTTCTCCATGTCTAAATTGAATATTTAAATGCTTTAACGAGAGCAAATGTAAAATCTGCAAGGGGAAGAAATCACGTTAGCATAAATCGAAGGTTAAAAAATCCAGGATCTCTCAGTTTATAGTATTATCAGCAGTACCATTACACGAATTGTCGATAGGTCTGAATAAATTCTGATCAATGATCTTTAATTTAATTATACATTGTACGAGAGGCTTGCGAATATACAAAAGAACAATGACAGAACATTAATCTTTTTGTCAAGTAGAACACTGCTAAAAGCAGGAGGGTAAACGTTCACAAGTCTTTCTTATTACTCCACGACTTAGCGACAAAGCCCAGGAAGCCGAAGAAAATCCTTTTGGCATTTTCGTCTTTTTCCCCCGATTCCGGAATTCCGTTTATTACGAGCCGAACAATTATTTAACGGTCGTTTAGTTGTTTTTTGACGGTGAAAACAAGTGCCGAATAAAACGATAACCGCACCAGAGCGTAATGCGATTCTTCAAGTAGGATCGTTTTTATTAATTTCGTGGTCCGCTTGACCAATCAATACATTACAATTAATTAAGGTTTTTAGTTGAGATGAAAAAAGTTAATGGCACGAGCGGGATTCGAACCCACGATCTTCGGCTAGATACGCCGCTGGTCTACCACTTGAGCTATCGTGACCTCGATCCACTCGGACACCANTGTTTATCTGCAACCTACATCACACCCGACCACATCTCACGATATCTGAATAACTATGAAAGGTAAGTTGAGGTGGGAAGTTGGTGTCCTAGTAGATGGTTTTCACATTCAATACTAAATTAATCTTTATGTAAGGTGTTGGTTGAAATGAAAAAGTGAGTGGCACGAACGGGATTCGAATCCACGACCTTCGGCTAAATACGCCGCTGTTCTACCACTTGAGCTATCGTGACTTCGATCCTCTGAAAAATGAAAAGTGGCAAAAAGGCGGGAAAATTCGATAGGTAGGTTGAGATGGGAAGCTGGTGTCCGAGTGGGTCGAAGTCACGTTAGCTCAAGTGGTTGGTTAGAGGAGCAACGTATTAAGCCGAAGGTAATAGGTTCGAATCTCGCCCGTGACGCTAACTTTTTCATTTTAACCAATACCTTCAGTAAAAATTAATTTATTATTGAATTTAAAAGCCATCTCAATATCACTAAGTTTATTTCCTAGAAGAGACTTAATTTTTTAAGTCCACAGCTCCCCGTAGCCACTTCACCGAGAATCGAATCCTGGTTACACATTTGAAAAATGGCAAAAAGGAGAAAAAATATGAAAGGTAATGTGTAGCGATTAGTGACCGTTATTCGATAGTTATTCAGATATCGTGAGATTCGGTCGGGTGTGATGTAGGTTTCAGAAAAACATTTTCTTTATCGTGCCAAGAAAATGTTTATCTGCAACCTACATCACACCCGACCACATCTCACGATATCTGAATAACTATGAAAGGTAAGTTGAGGTGGGAAGTTGGTGTCCTAGTAGATGATTTTCAAATTCAATAATAAATTAATCTTTATGTAAGGTGTTGGTTGAAATGAAAAAGTTAGTGTCACGGGCGGGATTCGAACCCACGACCTTCGGCTAAATACGCCGATGTTCTACCACTTGAGCTATCGTGACTTCGATCCTCTGAAAAATGAAAAGTGGCAAAAAGGCGGGAAAATTCGATAGGTAGGTTGAGATGGGAAGCTGGTGTCCGAGTGGGTCGAAGTCACGTTAGCTCAAGTGGTTGGTTAGAGGAGCAGCGTATTGTGCCGGAGGTCGTGGGTTCGAATCCCGCGCGTGACGCTAACTTTTCCATTTCAGCCAATACCTTACAGATTCAAAACATCCAACTCAACGAGAAATTACGCGAATTCTGTATACAAATACAACCAGAGAGTGTCTTCCATCCGTTTTCGCGATTCCACCAGGCTGAGGTGAACTAGGCATCCTATATAAAGTTTCTGTTTTCGGTACGAACTTATTCCTGACTTAGGAAAACTCGGATCAAGGTATGGTCTTGAAGAAGAAAGCAAATTTAGTTGCTACTGCCAAGCTTTCGGCCTATTTTAAGGTTTGACATAGCAATCAATATAACTATATAGAACTTACAAAACAACCACTAATAAGTCTACACATTGAGATATTTAAGTTTTTTACTTGCGATCTCAAATTTCCGATTCAGTACCAACGTTGCAAGGACTGTAACAGAATTGATCTAACTTATCCTTAAGAGATTGATTGACTGATGATTTTATTTTTTCATTCAAAGTTTGTTTCAGGCAAAGCCATTTCAGCAATATCCAGCTCCTCTCCATCTTCTCCAGGTTCTCACAGGTTACTGCCAGATTTTTATTTTATTGTTCATCACATTTGTAAAATGTAATCAATAAATGTACACATTTGTACAGAAAGCAATAAAATTTAAAAAAAAAATATTTGGAAGTACAGCCATGTACTAAAGCAACATCATCATTCGTGGTTGTCTTTTTCCTCTGCCCTATGCGCTTCATCATCGCGATCATCTTCTATTTGCTGTTTTATGTTGAACGCGAAAAAAAAATTATATGTAACTCCATTAGTTTTCGTGGTCCGCTTGACCAATTAATATCTTTCAATTAATTAAGGTTTTTAGTTGAGAAAAAAAGTCAGTGTCACGAGCTGGATTCGAACCCACGACCTTCGGCTATATACGCCGATGTTCTACCACTTGAGCTATCGTGACCTCGATCCACTTCCCATCTCAACCCCACTTTTTGAATTTTCCCTCCTTTTTGCCATTTTTCAACAGGATTTCCGAGTGGATCGAAGTAACGAGAGCTCAAGTGGTAGAGTAGCGTCGGATCTAGCCGAAGGTCGTGGGTTCGAATCCCGCTTGTGACTGACTTTTCTTCTCAACTAAAAACCTTAATTAATTGAAAGTTATATTTAACGAAAATAAGCTGCCCGTCAAAAATCCATCACCTCTCTAACCTCAAAATTTCACTTTAATTTGTGATCGAATACATTGATATTAATCTAACGTTGTACAATTGTTGTATTGATTGTTTATTCAATATTTCTGGTTAGGAAGATGCGCGCTTTGAGAAGGAAAAGTGTCTGGTGGGAAATTGGGGAGAAAAAAACAAATCAAGACATTTTGTTTGATCTCGTTTTCCAGAGAGTGCTCAACGGAAATTTCCTTCCTCCCCGACCCCGGCGTCGAGACGAAATTTATGCCAATACAAAAATAGACACGATTTGTTTTTATTGTTAATTAACTAGTATGTTAGCCCAAGGATACTTTATTTATTTATCAACCGGGAATCTAAGTTGTGGCCGACCTGTTGGGAATCTGCGAACTTGCGTAACTCGATTACCCTCTACGGCACATTCCCAGGCCCCTGTTTGTTTAACATTATCCCGGTGCTTAAATTGCGTTAGGCCAAATTGCCGATCAGGATGGTGTAGGCAAAGGTTGTTTTCAATTTGCGGGTAAAGATTGTTTCGTTTTTCCTTTTTGGAGTATTTTTCTGTTAGGAAAGTGACGAGGGGGGAAAAGTCGAGAGCGATGCCTCCAAATCTCTAAATAGACATTTTTCCCGTCCGGTGGTCATCGATGGGAATCGATTTAACGTGGAAAGGCGTACGGGACATTTAAGCTTGGACTACACGTGCTCGTCCCCAGAATCCCCGGGAGGGTTGAAAGACTTTCATTTTATCCATCATTTACTAAAATATCGTTTTCCGTCTGTTCTATAGACAGGCGAAAGAAAAGTAGAAAAAATGGCAATAATTCAATATGAATGGTGTAACGATCATGATGCAATTTAAATTATTGCCCAGCGAACCTATGTGAACTGAATTAAATTTGCGTGTTAATTAATTAATTTTTTGCCGGCTAACTGCTAAGGTCATTGCGACACATATTTTCCATCTCGCGTTTTTTACTTATACTAATCTACTTTCATTTATATTCAACCCTTCCAGATTTGTCCTTTTGAGATGGCCCGATTGAATTTTCCTTGAACCGACTATCAAAAAACCAAAAAATAGGTGTTTCAATATGTTTTAGTCTAGTTTCACATTTTTGCCTTTTTTGGAAAAAAATTATACAGGGTACTTCAGGCCTATGGTATGGTGGAAAGGGTACTAGGAAGCAGGGTTTGTATTCCCCAGGCCTTCTGGCTTATGTACCTTCCTAGATCCTTAGTTCAGTCAATAGACTCAATCCTTCTTCTTAGAAGTATCAAAGTCAATGACCGTTGTTGCTGCAATTTGATTCCCTAAGTCTTTTTCGCCCGTTAGGTTATACCTCCATTGAGCTGTTGCTTCGCATTCGAAGATGATATGAGTGGCTGTTTCCTCTTCCTCATTACATAAGCTGCAGATGGATCATCGCTGTATATACCCATGTTGTGTAGATGTTTTCTCAGATGACCGGTTAGTAGTCCCACCACACCTCTGAGTTTTGCCCTCTCAAACTGCAGCAGTGTTTTTGCCAATCTTGGTGAGGGTTGTTTCACCATAAGTTTACTATGTCTAGCACCGTTAGAGTTTATCCACTTCTCTTTTTGTTTTGCTTGGATCCATTCTGCGATAGAGGATTCTATGTTTGTTTTTGTTATCCCAAGGATAGGTTCGGGGCCTATATACGGTCGTGCAGATCCTCCTCTGGCCAGATTGTCTGCTTCCTCGTTACCCAAAATTCCCCTGTGCCCTGGCACCCAAGATATCATCAGGTTGTTGTGTTTTCCCAGGTTTGGAGATTTTGGATGCATTCACTGACTAGTTTTGATGAAATTCTTTTACATGCTAATGCTGTAATGGCTGCTTGGCTGTCTGATCTTATGAGGATTTTTTTGTCAGTGTAACTTCTTTTAAGATTTTCCAGGGCACAAGCATTGATGGCATGTATTTCCGCTTGAAAGACCGAAGTGTACTTCTGTAATGAGTTTGATTGCTCATACTTTGGGCTTGTACAGAAAACGCCTGATCCGGTTCCTTAGTTTTTTTTGGAGCCATCTGAATACCATGTCATTGTTTCTGATGCTCTCCTGTGTTCTTCCTCTCGTTTATAGTCCGTTGAGACTTTATGGGATGTTGTAAAGAATGTTTCCGGGATCATATAATCAGACCCCATTTATAAGAATTGGGGGTGTCTGATTTTAGTAATTATGGTTGTGTGCCCGAATTGTTTAGCATTGGATTGTTTCTGGAGCCTAAATGAGCTTTTCCTAGCCTCTTCTTGTATAAATGTTTAGTGGAGGTAGGTTTAGCAGAGCTTCTAGGGCACTTGTAGGGGTTGTTCTAAATGCCCCTGTGATACATAGGTTTCCTAATTTTTGTATGCTGCCTAGTGTTTGATTAGTTACTTTTTGTTGCATTTTGGCCCACCAGATTCAATAGCCGTTTATGTTACCATTTCGAAACGGAAGTGGGAGGTAAGATGGAATGTCTTCCATCCCTGTCTGAAGGGATAGTATGAAATAAATTAAGCCAGTTGTACATGGCCAACTGGGGAACTTAAGAGAAAAAACTTGATTCTTTCTAGATTGCGAATAGGTCACATCAGGCTAATCCATAATAGGCAAAAACCTTCCAGCTTGTTCTCGATGTATGCGAAGTGGAAAACTTATCATTCTGATCGACTGTCGCACTTTGCAACCCTTTAGGCAAAGGCTCAACATTTCGAGTGATTTAAAGGGGTTACTGGTTCCCCAGTTTCGAAGAGCACTTTTCAGCTTTCTCAAATGTCTGTTGAGACTTTATAGGAAGTTGTGAAGATTGTTTTTCAGGCCTAGTTCAACTTAAAGATTTCAATGGATCGTTGGATATATCCTGACATATCATTTTAAAGGAGGTTTTACGCTGAAAACAATGGTGCAATCGAATTTTAAATTGGTCAAAAACTGACAAAGTTATGGCAAAACGTTTGGAAAAAAACAGTCGGTTTGTTATTTATTAATCATATTTCATGTTCGTACTGCCTGGCTTGCGTAAAGATGGAAAGATTTGCTATTTCTAACCATTCATCACTGGTGCTCAGAGCAGGCCTCTTTCAGACGAGGCGACTAGGTGATAGAGCAGGCGTATCTAATCGAAGATCGAATCCCGCTCGTGACACTGACTTTTTTATCTAAACTAAAAACATTAATTAATTGAAATTTATTGATATATTTCATGTTCGAACTGCCTGCCTTGCGTAAGGCTTGCTCTTTCTAACCATTCTTCGCCGGTGCTCGGAACCTCTTTCAGACGAGGCGACTAGTTGATTCAACTAGTTGAACGGACGAGTGTCAAGGAGTGTAACATGATAACAAAATGTTTGGGAATCGCCCCAACCCCTTCACACGCAGTTAACTCGTCTGCCCAGGCAGGTGGCCAGCAGGCACAAGTGCCTCATTGGTTGACTCAACTCAAAAGACACTGCTCGGCATTGGTCCTTCACACCAGTCGCCTAGTTGGGTCAACTGAGTTCACCATGGAAAGCGTTGCAACTGCAAGTTTCAATGTAGAGCTGTTCATTGAAGTTATTCGTATAAGTCCCGTGAAATGGGACATGAGGTGTGAGGAATGCAGTGATAAAATTAAAAGAAGCGAAGCTTGGAGGAAAGTATCACAACAGTATTTGAGATAAAGCGCCCGTTTCCCAATTTTATAACAGCGGATAAACCCACACTTTTTTTACTGGGTTTCCTCCTTTTTTGATTCTCTTTTTGCAGAAGAGCAAGCACAAGAAGTGCTCCTGCTTCCTCGGGTTCTAACATCGCAGTAACATCCCGTTGGGAAGAGAAGTTGATTCCACAAGTTGCCTGGTGGGAAACCAGCAAAGAAACGTCTTTCCACAGTGTTAACCGAGCAATCAACCAAACCGCCTCGTCTTAAAGAGTCAGGGGAGATGGATCGACAAGCATTTTCTATCCTTTGCCGCAGTTCTTCAACTGAGGTTGTTGGGTTATGATTGGCGAAGACACTGTTTTTTTAAATGGACCCAAAGAAAATAGTCAAGTTAAATCGGATGACCGAGGCTGCCAACAGATCGGGTCATGACGTCATAGAGTGCGGGGCATCCATCAAACTGGAAAATCGTTCTTTGTCGTCGCTGCAGAGCACCATCATCTAATATTGTTGGTAAAATCTCGTAAAAAAAAGCAGCAGCGTTTCTAGCCGAAAATCGTGAGTTGGAATCCCGCTCGTGACACTTGACTTTTCTATGGGATAACCTCAAGGGACTAATAAGAGCACGTCCATCACTTCCTGGTACACTCCACGATCACGAAAGGATTCTTCGCGAAGAATGGGCGAACCTCCAGCAAATTTCCAGACTGGTAGAGAGTATGCCGAGGCGTCTTCGAGATTTAATTAAGGCAAGTCGAGGAAATACGCGATTTTGAAATGTTAATTAAAACTCTAAAACAAAATTAAAACAAATTTTACCTGTCCGTCTTTTTTTTTTTAATTTTTATTTTCCTTAGCAAGTTACATTTTTTTTTTACTTTTTTAGACAGACAATTATTCAACCTTAAAAAATGTGAAACTAATATTTTTTTCAATTTTCATCTTCATTACGAATTTTCTTTTTTTTTTACATTTTTAGAAAAAGACGTAATTATTAAACCTTTAAAAAACGTGAAACTTTTTTTTTTCAATTTTCATTTTCCTTAGGAATTTTCTTTTTTTTTACGTTTTTAGACAACGACGAAATTATTAAAGGTTAAAAAACGTGAAGCTTTGTTTTTTTTTTTCAATTTTCATTTTCTTTGGCAACTTTTTTTTACGTTTTTAGACAAAGACGCAATTATTAAACGTTAAAAAACGTAAAACTGATTTTTTTTTCAATTTTCATTTTCTTTTTTTTACGTTTTTCAAAGACGGAATTATTAAACGTTGAAAAACGTGAAACTTTTATTTTTTTTCAATTTTCATTTTCATTAGCAATTTTCTTTTTTTTACGTTTTTAGACGAAGACGCAATTATTAAAGGTTAAAAAACGTGAAACTTCGATTTTTTTTCATTTTCCTTAGAAATTTTCTTTTTTTTTTTACGTTTTTAGACAAAGACGTAATTATTAAACGTTAAAAAACGTAAAACTGATTTTTTTCAATTTTCGTTTTCCTTAGCAATTTTCTTTTTCTTTACGTTTTCAGACAAAGACGCAATTATTAAAGGTTAAAAAACGTGACTGATTTTTTTTTCAATTTTCATTTTCCTTGGCAGTTTTCTTTTTTTTACGTTTTCAGACAAAGACGCAATTATTAAAGGTTAAAAAACGTGGTTTTGATTTTTTTTTCAATTTTCATTTTCCTTAGGAATTTTCTTTTTTTTCTACGTTTTTAGAAAAAGACGGAATTACTAAACGTTAAAAAACGAAAAACTTTTTTTTTCAATTTTCATTTTCCTTGGCAGTTTTCTTTTTTTTTTTTTATGTTTGTAGATAAAGAAGCAATTATTAAACGTTAAAAAACGTGAAACTGATTTTTTTTCAATTTTCATTTTACTTAGGAATTTTCGTTTTTTACTGTTTTAGACAAAGACGTAATTATTAAACCATAAAAAACGTGAAACTGTTTTTTCAATTTTCATTTTCCTTAGCAATTTTCTTTTAATTACGTTTTTAGACAAAGACGCAATTATTAAACGTTCAAAAACATGAAACTTTGATTAAGTAAGTTGATTAAGTCATATGCAAATCAAGTTATGTTACAAGTGGGCGGAATTTTATGCCTGTCAGTGTATATAGTTCTGCTTAGGTAGCACTGTTTATTAACTCACCTATTGTTTTTACTACAGTAATTATAGCTGAAAGGTTCGATGGTGAGATAGGATTGTAGTATTAGAACCTATAGAACCTCGGCAATCCGATTTGAATGGGGGACAGAGACTAGGATTAACGAATGCTGGTCATTTAACGTTGAAAATGTACAACTGGGCGTCGTTGTGCCGTGATGGCTCAGTATCAATCAAACGAGACTTTTCCTGTCAGTTGTTATTCAATTTTTTTCCCAACCAGAACAATAACTATTGTTTAAAAAATACGACAATTTAATTAACACTGTTTATTTTTTACATTTAAGGCCAAGGTTTTTGTGATAAATGAACGCGAGACGGGAAGAAAATTTTGCATAAGTAGATAAAATATATATTAAAACTTTTGTTCACGGGCAAAACACAAATCTTTCTGGGAATTTCGTAAAAAATAAAATTTGTACAATTTTTTCAATTCTGATCATCTTGGCATTATTTGATAGTCGCGTTTTTTGGGTTTTGATGAAGAAATTTGTTTTTACCGAAGAACTTTTAAAAATCGATAACTACAAGCTTTAATTTTTTTGAAGTCTCCAAACTCGCAAAAAATTTCCTCCGCTATTTGGGACTTTACATCCTGTAAAAGACTGGTAACCTCCTTCTACTCAAACTGAACAGACGATCTAAACTAATTAAAATAAAAATAAAATAAATAAATAAGTGCTAAATAACAGATCGAATCTGGATTAAATTGTACTGTGAGGCGTAACGAGAAAACCAAGCGTTCGAAACTCGAAAGAATCCAAATCCTTCGAACCTTGCCCAAATTCTCTACTTATTATTAAACTTTACAATCACACACAATCACCATTTATCTTCAAAACCGCAAGAAAGTTACAGATTTTTCAAAAAACCCTGGTCACTCATCCCAAACCCATAGAACACACCTTTCATCGTGAACCCTTTTCGACCCCCATTTAACACGCCAAAAGCGCCAATCGTGATTTCCTCCCAAACTGAAAATATGCTAAGAGAGTTGTTGTATTCATCGTGTAAATGGTTTACCGCGTCCTTTAAAAGTTATTGTATTCCGTTCTGCTTAGGAACTTGCTTAGTAGGCCCGGTCTTAAGATGGCCATTCACGATCGCTCCTAGCAGTCCAAACGGAGCGACGCCGTTCCAAAAAACCACGTCAATAGGGGCCTTCACACGTACGCTCAAGAGTCGACGATTGAGCGGGACACTCAAATCTACGCTCAAAAGCGTCAGTGTAAACGACGGGGTTCAGCGTGGAGGTTTGAACGGGGCTGATGCGTCAACAGCGCCGACGGTTTTGATCGCATTCCAATTGAAGGTCAGGAGCGACAATGTAATTCACAGTTTTACGTGAGGGTTGGAGTGGAATCAAAAGTGGGGTTAGTCGTCGACGCCGAGTTGTTCATTACGTTCTTATACTGTCGATCTGCTTCTGTTCGCTACTGTTCTCAAAAGGTTGCCAAAAATCTCAGAGCGGCTGTAAGGCGTTGTTCGGCAGAAATGCTAGGTCTCATCACTGTGTCCCTTTTCTTAATTCTTCCCTCTACTAAACTGAGAAGTAAATCAAAAGTATGACCATCCATTCTCAGATAATTTCTGAAATCGTCAGGGTAATTTTCTCTGAGTTCTCGAACAAGTGGTTGATCGTTGAAATCTTCCCTGAACCTCTTCACCCAAACACGACGTTTTCTTTCTAATTTCTTCCGTAGGTAGACTACACAACCAGCAGCAGCCACAGAAACAGCTTGTTTATAATGATTATCAACTATTATAGCTATTTTTATTATGTATGCTGGAACACAGTCACTTGGCGTGGAATGAAAAATATTGGAAAATATTTGGAAACTTCGCACGCCACTCAGGAATGACGTTAAAACTGTAAGTTTACTCTTTACACGTACGTTTTTGAGCGGACGAATACAGCGTCGAGGTTTGCGTGGGGTTAAGAGTGTGGCGTCTAAACACGACCCACTCCTGCGTGGCACACTCCTGGCCAACAGTTTTGCGTGCACGCCAAAACGGGTGTACAAAAAATCTGGCGTGTGAAGTTTTAACAGCACTCAAACCTTGCATCAAGAGTGTCCCGTTCAAGAGTCGACTCTTGAGCGTACGTGTGAAGGCCCCTAATGGCAAAACTGAACTGGCGTGCCCGGCTGTGCCGAATATTCGACCGGTCCAAACTCCATCGCGCCACTCCAAATATCTACGGCGCGACGACGGCATGGCGCGTTCGTGAATAGGAAAATCTGGCGTGAACGGTGGAATATTGGAGCGCTGCTTGGTCGTGAATAGGAAAACCCGCGTTTTTTGGCGCGGTCTCCGCCTTTCTGCCACTGAGCAAACATCACCGTCGTACATTCTCAAAAAGTCAAAAACGTTCGTTCTTTATTGGTAATGACATCCAATCGAGATTTTATTGTTGAGGTGATTGAATTGTATGAAAATTTTTGGTCGACGTTTTCAAAACAAAGGATACAAATGCAACGAGAGATGCGGTATTGATAACCCCTAACAATGATCAGAAATCGTAGTGGAGAGCTTAAGTTCTTTGTAGTTCATCCCTGCAGCGAGAAATCGTAATGTGGTTGCCAACCTTCCATGTAGTGATGATTTCTCTCATGACTCTTCATGATGACTCTCATGAAGTTTGTTTTCTAATCAAGGGGGTAACAACCTGGAGTAAATATAAATAAGACGTTAATCTTTTTTTTGTAAGGTGGTTGAAATGAAAAAATAGTGTCATGAGGGGATTCGAATCCACGACATTCGGCTAAATCCGCCGCTGCGCTAACCACTTGAGCATCCTGTCTTCGATAGTTCGATCCACTCGGGCACCGACTCCCCATCTCAACCTACAACCTTTCGAATTTTCTCTCTTTTTGCCATTTTTTGGTGTCGGAGAGGATCGAAGTCACGATAGCTCAAGTGGTAGAGCAGCGGCGTATTTAGCGGAAGGCCATGGATTCAGATCCCGCTCGTGGCACTAGCTTTTTCATTTCAACCAAAACCTTACAAAAAAGATTAAATATAAAAATAAGGGGACCGCGGTAGCCGAGTGGTTAGCATGAGAGACTCTCACGCCGCAGTCGTGGGTTCGATTCCCACCGTCGCCTCAGGCCCTTTTTTCCCGATAACCCCCAATTTGAACAACACATATAAGAATTCGTCATGGCTAATATGCTAAGATCATAAGGCCAATAAAAAAAAAAAAAAATAAAATAAAATAAAAAAGATTAAATAATTGCAAGAAGTAATTTGGTCAATAGAACACTAAATATAATGAATAAATAAGACGTTTCATCCATCCTTAAATAGTTCCTCCAATCAGCGGGTTCAAGGGAAAGATCTTTCATCAAATTGATGTGGTTATTGCGGCTTCTGTTCAGGAGCCACTTCTTACACCATTTCCTCTTGGATTTTTTGCTTTTAATATGTAAATAAACAGAAGCGTAGCACAAGAGTTCGTTATCCATTTTGAGAAGGTAATTCACTGGTTGACGTTCGGAGCGACAGGCTGTGGAGCCCCCTCAAATTTCAGGCACTCCGAATGGAGCTGTACGGCTTGGCGCGGTTCCATTTGGACTGATTGTGAATGGCCACCTTTAGTGGTTGGGTTTCATCTACGGTTGCGTTGTACATCTGAAAACACTTCCTCCTGTTGGGAAATGTGGCACCATAGTTCGTTAGGTGTCCGTGTTAACTCTGCTTCCTTGTAGAATCCTGCCGTGTTGGATTGAATCTTCTTCAAATGCGTCAGCTTACGGTGTCCTGTTAGGATTTAAAGTTTTTCCTGCTTCCTTTAATGCTAATTACTTCTTTCCTTCAAAAACTTTCTAGGATTGTTGAATTGTTTGTGCCCAATGAGAAAATTCCACTGTTTCTATGCCAAAAGGGCTCAGGACGTATCAGCGGTGTAGCTGCCAATTTCCTTACAAGGGCGTCCGCTCTTTAGTTGTCTTCAACTCCTATATTTATATGTAATATAAAGGATTATTCAAAAGACTTAGGGCAAATACTACATATCCGTTTTTAATGGATGACCGCATGTTGTCATTCGGATTCGTGATTGATTTGATTGATCGAAATTTACCAATATTATCTTAAATTGTTTAAAACACAAATTATTTTCGACCAGTATCTAATACATTACATTGTTTTTCTAATTGACAATGTAAAATTTACCAAACTATTAAGACTGCTTGTAGTGGTATTCAAAAAATATTATTCACGCTGCACCCTGAAAAAAATGATGTTTTAAAGGAAAAGCAAAAACGTCTCTAATAAAACTATAATTCACCCTGTGGGTGGGAGAGAAATAGTCGGACAATTTGTCTCTTGTCAGAAGGGAGATAACAAGTGACACAGGCTATTAAAGGTGTTGTAAGAGGGTAAATTGGCTCAAAATGAGTTCGGGACTATAAACGTTCTCAGGGGTTTAGTCTGGTAACTTACAACCTCTGCCCGGTAACTAAGACCTGTAAATTCCAATCGGTTCGCTACACAACGACCGCCGTTAACAAATCCGATGGCAATGGTACTTTTTTATTAAACCGTGTGGATCGGCTGTTTGAAAGAAAAGCGAAAGTCAGGTACAACGGCGTGGAACTTAATAACTTGTAGAGAGCACTAACAATTCCTTTAAATCCTATTATCTAAATTTATTGTTTGTTTATATTTCCTCCTTGAGAATATGAAATAAAAAGGATCTTTTTACAATTAACTTATCATAAAATGAAAAAGAAAAATCACGCAGTTATCAAGCTAACAATAAATAAGGACAAACGGAAAACCCATTGAAATTGTAAAAAAAAGGAATTCAACGATTGTTCTGAGATAAGGCAAAGCATTCACCCTAACTTTCACCCTTTGAATAAAGTTTAATGATAATTCTGAAGACCGATCTGTCAAATAAACCTTTCATTATTTAAATCAGATTAGCAGATTTCAGCTTAATAAAACACTTAATAATTTTAAAAAAATCCTTGTACATAAGATTATTTCTTAAGAAAAATCCATGTGCTTGGCCCTCACAGTCTCATTTGGTTTGTTAATGAAAACAGCCAGAAAAGGCGGACCAAATGTTTCAGAATGAACAAGCTAAAAGCTCTGTTTTACCGGAAAATTACATAAAAGAGATTCAAGAGAGATTCTTTGTCAGGGCAACGACCATATATTAAATATGGCTGACCGATGCATGTACAAAAGTGCATTTTGGCTGTTGGTTGAGGTTAAGTCTTTCTTTAACAAAGCAACACATCGAACTTGAAACTAAAAAAAGAAAAACGAACCGTGGATTTTAAACTATCCGGAGCAAACCTGTTACATTTGCATTCAGCCTCTGAAGATGCCTAAAACTCGAAACTCTCTTGGCAGTCTGAAAAAGCGATGACTTGCGGACTAAAATGATCGAAACGGATAAACAACAAGCTCTGTTTTAACAAAATTGCATAAAAGCGATTCAAGACATTCTTTATCAGAGCAGCGACCACCGGATTAGGCTTCGTAATCCCTCTACACACGTGAATTTTGGCTGTTGCTTCAAATAAAGTCCTTACTTTATATATGCACCGTTTCCAGCTTGAACTTGAAAAGAAACATTTACCATTGATTTTATTTATCCGGAGCAAAACTGGTACAATTATCTTCAACGATCTTTTGAAGAAGTCTAGACGAAACGCGCCTGACAGACCGAAACGTCGAAGATAGGCGGACCATAATCGAAAAAAGACAAATAAAAACTTCATTTTACCAATAAATTATATAAAAACGAGCCAAGACGGCGTCTTTATCAGAGGAACGATCATCTAATGGATTTGGCTCAGTGTGCCTTTACCCATGTGAATTTTGGCTCTTGCCTGGGGGTGAAGTCCTTTCTTTAAGCATCGCATCGAGCTTGAACTTAAAAAGGTAAATTTAACATGGATTTTATTTATCCAAAACTGGTACAATTACCTTTAATGATCCGTAGGTGAACTTTTCCGGGGGGGTTGGTGGTCGCAACGGTTTGTGTACTAACTTGGCGACTCATCGATCTAAGCGTCTCGAAAAGTTCGAAATTGACTTCTGTTTGTACTTTACACATACAAAACTAGTGCACAGTGATAATGTACATACTGACTATACTTTCAAATATTTACATGCATATACATAATTTATTGCCAATCTATGAAACAACCCATCGAATAGGTTGCCTGACGAATCCCCGTTTTGCTCTTTAATTCCGTATCTTTCGCGTGACCGGCACTCCCGGGAGGCGTTGAAAGGGTTGTTTTATGACAGGAAACGACGCCGGATGCTGAGTGCGCTGCCTCGGAAACACCGTAAAAGAATAAATCCAAGCGAAACATTTCCAAAGTTTCGCCAACTCCGGGAAAACTCGGAGGAGATATAAATTTTTGCGATCAAGTTCGGCCAGGAAGACAAAACTTGAAAGCTTGTAGAATACAGGCGAAGGCGTAAAATTTCTCTGACGTTTGCTCTTTTTGCGTGTTTAGCTAAGGCTGCGAAATGATTTACCGTCAGCGGTATGATCACTATTGATCATTTCCGGATTTGCGTTCTTATTGACTAGACTCACCAGTAATCATAGATAAGAACAGTTTGTAATAAACGAACGAAATTTGGCTCGAATTTTAATCATTTCAATTTTCTCCTGAATAATAAAACGACGTTGAAATCGGTCCGGATTAAATATTTCAATACAATTTCCTCTCTTAGGACATAAAAACTGCATCGCTCCTCTCAGGATTTTATCGTTCAAGACTTTCTACGCTCTGCCCGCAAAAGTTGGCCCAGAACAAAAACATTCAAGGAGTTGGGCTGTTTTAAACAAAATTTTAAAATTCTTGTATCAGCACGAATTATAAACAGTTTGGTTTGTATTTTGAAAATTATTAAAAGGAGTAAATATGTCAATAACTACCTAGGTCCATGGCACCTTCTGGCCGGGGATCGCGTACGTGCCCGTTATACAAGAATAACAACGGTCGAACACATTTTTAATTGTATAAGGCTTGAAGTTTATAAGTAATTATTCTTTATGTAAGGCATTGGTTGAAATAAAAAAGCTAGGGTCATAAGCGGGATTCGAACCCATGACCTTCAGCTAAATACACCGCTGCCGAAGGTCGTAGGTTCGAATCCCGCTTGTGACACTAGCTTTTTTATTTCTACCAATACCTTACATAAAGATTAATTAATTGAAAGAAGTTATTTGGTCAATCGGACCGCGAAATATAATGGATTTTTAAGTAATATTTAATATTATATCTTCGGACCTGTACATAATCTTGAGGTACGGCGGCGGGCACAGGGCACCTCAGAGCTAAAGGGATTTTTGAATGTATATAGTGTATGTGTTGTGTTTATGTTAATTTATTGAATGAATGTAATTTATTAGCGTGAAAGGAAGGAGGGTTGTTCAACCCCGCCCCAATGAATATCAGTTCTTTGGGTTGGAAGTTTGAAGTTTGGAGATTAAAAGTAAGTTATTAGCGAGAATGGGGTGGGTTCGACCCCGCCTCGAGAAATATCGCGTACTTTGGAGGCGTGATTGTTGAAGAAGATGACGAAATACTGAAATGTGTATAACAGACCAAAACAACGGCGACAGACAGAACCATATGACCTGATACGATCAAACTACTGGTCCATTGCCTTCCAGTCTTCTGGTCAATATCTTATATATTAGTATGAACACTAAACTGCTCGCAAAACAACATATAAAACCATCATTGAAGATGATCAAATGCCGAAATTTATAAGAGACCATAATAGCGATAATGGACAGGCCCGGTTGGCATGATTCGACCAAACTCCTGGTTTATCGCCTTTCTGACCTTAGTTAAACATTTCGCAATTGTACAAACAGTAAACTACTAGCACAATAACACACAAATCCACCAATGAAGATGACCAAATGCCGAAATTTATAAAATACCAAAACACCGGTGACAGACCCGGATGTCCTGATTCGACCAAACTACTGGTTTATCGACGTGCGAACTGAACTGAATGTATTAAACGTGTATGAAAAAGAAATGGCTGGAAAATGGCAAACACATCACTGAACATGATGAAATACCAAACGCGCCCGATGACGAAAAAAGCGATGGACATTCCCGGATGAACTGATAGACCAAATTACTAGTTCATCGCCTTTCAGACTTCAATAAATTATCTCACGATTGAATAAACAGTAAACTACTCGCCAAATAACGCACAAGCCCACCATTGAAGATGACGAAATGCCGAATCGTGTATGTCAGATGTAGGATGATATCACTTAGATGACCACATATGACCTAACTACGGGTTCATCGTCTTGCCGATCTAAACTAAATACATTACAATTGTATAAACAGTATTCGCAAAATAGCACAAAAACGCACAAAAGATGGCAAAATGCCTAAAAGCTTTTGAAAGACTTAAACAGCGAGGATAGGCAGACTAGAATTACCAGAACTAGAAGTTCATCGTTCCGCAGAGGTCAAGAACTCGTCTCGCAATAAAATAATTAAGATTCGAGTCATGAGTAGCGTTGAAACTTTATCTACTTCGTGTTATGTCGACAGTAATAACAGACAAGATTTGTTGCTCTGTCCTTTTTAAATGTGGCGACATTCAGAGAGTTTGAGTTGTGGAAAACGTCTAGACGGCCCAGTGCCAGGACAGGGCGTTCGTCGGTACTAAAACATGACAGGGGGTGGTTCATAATCGACCTTTCAAAGGGGGTGAGACGGCCCTTTATTAGGCGATTGGGCCTAGTGTCTACCCACAAGGGGGACAAATCGACGCCGCGTCGTCAAGTGCTTTTTGCCTTCTAATTCAGCAAATTTTCTTTATAAAGGTTATTTGAACACCGCGGAGGATTTTGAGTAATGAATCAAATAGAAGAATCTGTTGTATATTAAAATTGAAAGGGATTCCGTGATTTCTTCGAGGTTCAGTTGGAACAGCTTGTCAGATCTTATTTATGAACAGCCGTGAATATAGAAGAAAACCGTGTTGGCTAAATCATGCATCGAGGCAACAATAAGAATGGGCTGCTCCTCTCGGAATGGTCTGGGACGGGGTTTAAAGGCCGGGGCAGAATCGATAGGGATCTCTCCCCGAGGGAGACGACGGTTAACCCAGGTCCTCATCGTTTCCATAAAACTCAAATCCTTGGAGGACCTCCGAGCAGACATTGTAAAACTCCACTTCTTGGAAAATTGAGGAAGAAGCTGGTTTTACTTACAAGTATTGATTTCCAGGCGTTACATCTAGTTTCAACACAAAACTGTTGACGGAGTTAACAGGGGTTTTAAGGAAGCATTCATTATTTATAGCTAATTTGGTCAAAAACAAAACTTAAAAAATTGATCGATCACATATTAATTCACAAAATAATCTGTCCTGCCAAATTCGACCTGTTAATCAAACATTGATGCCCTTTCTATACATTACACATAATTTTATGATTTGAATGGCCGTGGTCATAACCTAACGAGGTAGTTAAATTCACTAATTTCGTAGTCCGCTTGACCAATTAATATATTACAATTAATTAAGGTTTTTAGTCGAGATAAAAAATTCAATGCCACGAGCGGACTTGAGCTATCGTGACCTCGATCCACTCGGAGACTAACTTCCCATCTCAACCGCACCTTTTGAATTTTCCCTCCTTTTTGCCATTTTTCAAACTAAATCAAAAATGATCAAAATGGCCGCTCGTGCCATTGACTTTTTTATCTCGACTAAAAACCTTAATTAATTGTACTAACTAGGTAGATTCATTAGAGTTCGTGGTCCGCTTGACCAAATAACGTTTTTCAATTAATTAATATTTATATAAGGCATTGGTTGGGATAAAAAGCTCTCCGTGGCCATTTCATTTGCCGCCGAGAATCAAACAGATTACACGACATTTGATGTCAAAAAGGAGGGGAAATTTGAAAGGTGGGGTTGATGGGGAGTTAGTGTCCGAGTGGATCGAAATCTGGTTGGCTCAGGTGGTAGAGCGGCGTATCAAGCCGAAGATCGTGGGTTCGAATCCCGCTCGCGACACTGACTTTTTTATCTCAAGTAAAAACCTTAATTAATTGAAATATATTAATTGGTCAAGCGTACCACGAAAAATTGTGAATTTAATAAGAATATTTTATTACAGAAACAAAAAATGATTATTACAAAATTTAGTCATAACATTTTAACAATTAATATAAGTAAATAAGTGAATAAATTAACCTCCTCATGCTGATTTTAACTGTTTCTGTTGAAAACCCCTTGGGCCAATTAATCCCTAAGAGATTATGAAAATGCGGATATTAAATAATATTATGCGGTCTAGTTCCAAAGGAGAAATTCGTTTGGGGGCGTTTAACAAACAAACAGGAAGCACGAGGAAACGGGCTAATTTCCTCTTTTAACCCTCCGATTCCCTTTGGTTCAATCCCCTTTTAAAGGGAAGCCTGGGAACAATTCGACTACGATAAAAGCAAAATCAAAAAGACGAAAAATCATACAAAGCAAAAAAAATTTGTTGAGTAAAAATCATTCTGAGAGTGACTATCCGAAAACAATGAAATTCTTGAATTGAAACATGCTAAAATACACATAGGTTAACACTTTTCGCCTAATGTTGTAAAAGTTTTAACAAAACATGACGCTTGAAGCGTAAAATGTACCCTGTTCCTGTAAAATTCAAGCATACACCATTAGCAAAGTTCCAAACACTCTTAAAACTGAAAGAATCAAATTTATATCGAGAAGAAATGTTATATAATTTGAGGAAAATAAATCACTGTATTCACCAAAAGGCTGGCAAATCGATATTTTCAGGGATGGACGACAAATTATAAGGAAATTCACACTTTATTTCTCTTTCTCGACAGTAAAAACCTTCGATTCTTGCTAGGAAATTTTACAAGTTAATGGTTGAAAAATAGGAATAATAGACAACTTATATTTTGGAAAATCCAGAAAGTATCGAGTATAGGAGAAATTGGCAAAAAAAAAGTCATAATGACCTGATACGTCTAAACTACGAGTTCAATTAAATAACGCCCAATTGTATAAATCGTAAATTAGTCGCGGAATAAAATAAAAATGTCACTGAAGATGGCGCAGTGCGGCTGACCTGCCCGAGGACGCCCTCGGCTTAGGTGGTTGGACGATTTCGAGGAGGATCTTCGGCGGATGGGTTTTAGACCCGGCACCTAAGGCGAAAAACCAAAACGAATGGGGAAAACCTATTAATATGGACCAGGTCCTGCTCTAAGGACTCGCAGCGATTAGTCGAAGTCTCAAACCACCTATGGTTGAAAGACCCAGGCGATGTCACCAAATTACTGATGTTTACGACCTCAAGACGGTTTTTTATCATTTCAGTTGTTTATAAGTCTAAAATAAAAAGATTCTTCGGGCATGGGAAAGAAAATCTATTACCGGATATTGATTGACAAGATTGAGATTGTTGGGTCAAGTGGACAGGATGCCTCAAGATAGGCTTCCGAGGAAACTCCTTCATGAGAAGCCAGGCTCAAGAATACGAGGACGCCCTCGGCCGTGGTTGGACGATCTTCGGCGGATGGGTTTTAGTCCCGGCACCTCAAGGCCGAAAACCAAAACGAATGGGGAAAACATTGATGTGGACCAGGTCCTGCACTAAGGACTCGCAGCGATTAGTAAGTATAAGTCTAAAACCACCTATGGTTGAAAGACCCAGGCGATATGACCAAATTACTGATGTTTACGACCTCAAGACGATTTTTTTATCATTTCAGTTGTTTATAAGTCTAAAATGAAAAGATTCTTCGGGCATGGGAAAGAAAAACTTAAAAAAAAAATATTCGACTTGAAGTGTGTAGTACGCAAGAATGATGAAATAATTATTTGGCTTAACGGATTTGATTGACAAGATTGAGATGGTTGTGTCAAGTGGAGAGGATGCCTGAAGATAGGCTTCCGAGGAAACTCCTTCATGGGAAGACAGGCTCAAGAATACGAGGACGCCCTCGGCTGTGGTTGGACGATCTTCGGCGGATGAGTTTTAGTCCCGGCACCTCAAGGCCGAAAACCAAAACGAATGGGGAAAACATTGATGTGGACCAGGTCCTGCACTAAGGACTCGCAGCGATTAGTAAGTATAAGTCTCATACCACCAATGGTTGAAAGACCCAGGCGATATGACCAAATTACTGATGGTTACGACCTCAAGAAGATCTTTTTATCATTTCAGTTGTTTATAAGTCTAAACGAAAGATTCTTCGGGAATGGGAAAGAAAAACTTAAAAAAATATTCGACCCGAAGTGTGTAGTACGCAAGAATGATGAAATAATTATTTGGCTTACCGGATTTGATTGGCAATATTGAGATGGTTCGGTCAAGTGGAGAGGATGCCTCAAGATAGGCTTCCGAGGAAACTCCACCATCCAGGCTCAAGAATACGAGGACGCCCTCGACTTAGGTGGTTGGAAGTTGTGGAGGATCTTCGGCGGATGGGTTTTAGACCCGGCACCTCAAGGCCGAAGACTAAATTGAATGGGGAAAACTTATTGATGTGGACCAGGTCCTGCTCTAAGGACTCGCAGCGATTAGTAAGTATAAGTCTCAAGGGCCTCCTCAGAAGTTATTTCAGGCATCAAGTTTCACATGCCGAATACCTTGATCCTTGTGCATATCTATCACGTCGCTGTTTATCTTTCTTTTTTTTGTACAAACCCCGACCCTGAAAGGTTTCGACCCGATTGACGCCTATTTAAGAGAAAAGGAGTTCCGATTTTTGAAGGCTTGATCGATGTAATCGCCCGGGGCTAAATTCGATGTGGAAAAGGTAACAAAATAGTCCCATCAAATTCATTGTAGTGCCGCTCGGGAACAATGGACCTCGAGTGGCTGCCTCTCCTCGGTAATGCAAACAACAATGGGAGAAACAGAGCTTTCAAAAACCTCACCCAGCCTATTATGGGGCCTAATAATCTTATCTTGCCCTGACGTTTTCCCTTTCGGGGCTTTTGTGCTTGAAAGTTTGGAAAAAGAAGATTTCCATCGGGCTCTTTTCCAGAATCCTGGGCGACACTGCGCGGGTTAAACCTTTGGGATACTCGATCAGATAGGAGAAAGTAGACTATTTCAAGAGAAATACCAAAACTCTGTTCAAAGAGATACTTTTCAATGTTAAATAAAATTCACCTAAGATGAAAAGATGACAATTTTTAAAAAGAACTTGGAATGATTTATATTCACAATTTCGAATTTAAGAATCAGAGCATTACAGGATTTTTATTAATCAACTTCATACATAAAATAATCCATCCAAGGAATAATTATCAACTAAACCAATGTCTAAAAAGAAAAAGAAATCAAATTTGAATTAATCAATATCTTTTGAACTTTAGGAGAAATGATCCAAAACTTTTGTGAAAATCCATTATATGTAATGGTCTGATTGACCAAATTACTTCTTTAAATTAATTCATCTTGTTATATTTTGGTTGAAAAAGATAGTGTCACGAGCGGGATTCGAATCCACGCACGACTTAATGCCAAAGGTCGTGGGTTCGAATCCCACTCGTGACACTTTTTCATTTCAACCAAAACCTTACATAACAAGATTAATTTTCCTGAAAATGTTGAACCCAGGAGAAGAAATAATTACAGGCATAAAGACACATCCAGACAGTTATAAAAAAGCAATAAGGGCAAATTTCCCTTAGAAAATTTTAAAAGAAGTTCCACGGGAAAAAAATCGTCATAAGATCTGAGATAGCCAAGCAGCTATTAAAGCGTGTAAAAAAATCACATCAGTAAATACATCCAAAATATTCACAACCTGGCGAAACACACCCTGACGATGATGGGTGCCAGGGCACAAAGGAATTTTGGGTAACGAATAAGCAAACACACTGGAGGATCTGCAAGACCATATGAATCTATTCTTGGGATAACAAAAACAAATACAGAATCTTCCATCGCAGAATGGATCCAAACAAAACAAAAGAAGTGGATAAGCTCTATCAACAAACTAGACACCGTAAATTTATGATGAACCCCTCATCAAGACTGGCAATATCACTGCTGCAATTGAAGAGGGCAAAATTCATAGGAGTCGTAGGACTTCCGATGATCTGACAAAACACAACATGGGCAAGGATGATCCCATTTGCAGATTATGCAATGAGGAGGAGGAAACAGCCACCCGTACCATCTTAACCTAGCAAAAGGAAAAACCTAGGGAATGAAATTGTATCAGCGACAGCCAATGACCTGATACTTCTGATGAAGTATTGAGTCCATTGCACTGAACAATGGAACTAGGAAGGTACAATAAGCCAAAAGGCTGCAGTGCCTGGGGAGCACAAAACCCACTTCCTACAACATCATCATCAAGGGTAAATTTCAAAAAAAGGGTCAATTATGACTGTATTCTATGAAATTTACATCGTGGCGCCTTGAAATACAAACAAACGCTGACCATCAAGCCAGGAGCTTTTTTAAAATGTCAAGTTTGCCAGAATAAATAATAACAAGTACTTAATTTATTTATACCTTTTAGGTTTTAACAGAATATATTTTTTTAATGATATCCATAAATACTTTTTTTGTTGTGTCTAATTTTACGGATAGTTTGAATTTACGTAAACTTTGTGAAGTACAAACAGACGGGAATGCGTGGAACTTAGGCGTGTTTCTATTTGATCGCGTTACAACTGGTCCGTCTGACATCGCTGTTTGTCTAATGCGAGCTCGGCCGAGAGAATGGGCGGGGATCCGAGGGATGATCAATCGCCACAATTAATCACCGGCAAATTCACAAATCCCCAGACCCTGTTGTCCACTTAAAAATCCCTTTCCACATAAAATCGATAATCATCTAAATTAAAAGCCACAACTTGCTGACGATTTGTCACATTTTTAATCCCGTTTATTTTAATAAATTCTTCCTATATTTCAATCATGATTAATACCTAGTAATAAATTAGAATATTTGCATGATTAATGAACAAGCACTAGTGTTTTTCTTCTTATATTCGAAAAAAAAATCAGAATAGTATTTATTTAAATATTATTAAAATGATCTCTATCAAATCAGGAAAAACTTTGCAGCTTGCACAAACCTCATTACTAGTTAAATTCACTAGTTTCGTGGTCCGCTTGTCCAATTAATATATTACAATTAAGGTTTTCAATTGAGGTAAAAAAGTCAACGGCACGAGCGGGATTCGAACCCACGATCTTCGGATTGACACGCCGCTGCTCTACCACTTGAGCTATCGTGACCTCGATCCACTCGGACACCAACTTCCCATCTCAACCGCACCTTTTGAATTTTCCCTCCTTTTTGCCATTTTTCAATTTTCCTCATTTTGCCCACTAAAGCTCTCCGTGGCCATTTCATTTGTCGCCGAGAATTGATTCTACGATATTTGAAAAATGGCAAAAAGGAGGGAAAATTCAAAAGGTGGGGTTGAGATGGGAAGTTGGTGTCCGAGTGGATCGAGGTCACCACAGCTCAAGTGGTAGAGCAGCGGCGTATCAAGCCGAAGATCGTGGGTTCGAATCCCGCTCGTGCCATTGACTTTTTTATCTCAACTGAAAACCTCATTACTAGGTTATTAAGAAGAGTAAACTTTATTTTTCCATTATTCTACTCTTATATTTATTATATAAACAGATATTGTTTTTAAAATAGTATTTTATTGTTTTTAAACGTAAATGTGTTGAGAGCTTGTTAAATCTTCGTGTCAAGACTTCAGTTTATACAGGACTTCAAATTGCTAGGACAATATTGACAGACGGGACAAGGCCACCAATCTGTAAAAATATTTGAAATTTTCGTTTTAGATCAACTCAGGTAAAAAATTAAAACACTATTAGAACCAAGATTTAAGCGATTTTATATGTATGAATTATAAAATTAATCCACGGTCGACACCAACTAAAAATAATTAGTTAAGTAAAACTATCTTTTAAAGTATTTGAACGACATATTCACCCCATATTTATATTTCTATGAACTAAATAAGTGGCATAAAATAACGACTTATATTTTAGGATAGTTTTGGATGAAACGCACAAAATAATATTGGTATAAAACTTGTCGAAGTTTATTTTTTCAGGATGGATTTGGATGCAGGAAATGAATTATTGGCATGATAGCAGCCACAATTTATGCTTTGGGTGATCTTAACATTAACTAAGTTATTGACATGATAATGGTCAAAATTTAATTTAGGAGTAGTTAATATTACCAACCAAATTATTGGCATGATATTGACCAAAGTTTACATTTCAGGATGAATCTGACTATTTTTATACGAACGAAAAAATTGGCATGATCTTCCTACCTTTAAGAATAGATTTTGATTAGCTTAACTCTGACCAAATTATTGGCATGATAGTGGCCACAATGTATTTTTGGGTGATTTTAATTATTATCTAAGTGATTGACATGAGAGTGGTCAAAATTTAAGTTTTAGTATAATTCTGGTCGTAATTAACACCAGCCAACTTATTTGCATGATAGTGATCAAATTTTACATTTCAGGATGTATTTGGCTAACTTCATACAAACTAAATAATGGGCACCATTTTGGCATAAACGTATCTTTAATAATATATTTGGTTTATCATAATTCTAATTAAATTATTGCCAAATTATTCACATGAAACGGGACATGTTTATTTTTATGGGTGGATTTGGATGATCTTAGGCATCAAATAAATTATTGGCCTGAAATTTTTTTTTATGTATTGGCCTGATAAGTCAATTTTTATGTTTCGGCACGGATTAGGATGATCTTTTTGGATGATCTTAGGCGGCTTCAAATAAATTATTGGCCTGAAAAAATTTTTATGTTTAGGCACGGATTTGGATGATCTTAGTCATCAAATAAATTATTGGCTTGAAAAAAATTTTTTATGTTTGGGCACGGATTTGGATGATCGTAGCATCAAAAAAATTATTGTCCTCATAAGTCAATTTTTATGCTTCGGCACGGAGTAGGATGATATTTTTGGATGAGCTTAGCATCAAATAAATTATTGACCTGATAAGTCAATTTTTATGTTTCGGCACGAAATTGGATGATCTTAGCATCAAATAAAGTATTGGCCTGATAAAACAATTTTTATGTTTCGGCACGATTTTGGATGATCTTAGAAATTATTGGCTTGAAAAAAATTTTTTATGTTTGGGCACGGATTTGGATGATCGTAGCATCAAAAAAATTATTGTCCTCATAAGTCAATTTTTATGCTTCGGCACGGAGTAGGATGATATTTTTGGATGAGCTTAGCATCAAATAAATTATTGACCTGATAAGTCAATTTTTATGTTTCGGCACGAAATTGGATGATCTTAGCATCAAATAAAGTATTGGCCTGATAAAACAATTTTTATGTTTCGGCACGGATTAGGACGATCTTTTTGGATGAGTTTAGCATCAAATAAATTATTGGCCTGATAAGTCATTTTTTATGTTTCGGCACGGATTTGGATGATCTTAGTATCAAATAAATCATTGACCTGATAAGTCAATTTTTATGTTTCGGCACGGATTTGGATGATCTTTTACCGACCAATTGGCATGATTTGGCATAAAGGTATGTTTAAGAAGGGATTTGGATTATATCAATCCAACAAATTATTGCCACAATTTATATTTTGGGTGATGTTAACCTCAACCAAATTATTCACATGAAAGGGACCAAAGTTTATTTTTACGGATGGATTTGGATGATCTCAGCATAAACTAAATCATTGATCTGATAGGAAATGTTTCGGCACGGATAGGAATGATGTAAGCACCAAATAAATTATTGTCATGATAGTGGATTTATCTCAACTCCAACCAAATTAGTGTCATTAACCTCAACCAAGTCATTGGCATGTGATCGTAGCCAAAATGTATGTTTTAGGGCAATTTCGGTTTATCCAAACACCGGCCAAAGTTTAATTTCAGGTTGAATATGAATGATCTTTACACTAATTCAAAAATTGGCATAATTTTGAACAAGGTGATTTCCAAAGTTTAGATTTTTGCATACGTTTTGTGTACTAACATAAACTTTCAATTCTGTAATAAAATGGGGTATATATAATATTGGTTTAGGGTCGATCTTTAAATTATAAATACGGCCATTGTTACAGCTTAACACCACAACTAAGTCTATACATTTTAAAATTTAAACTCTGATCTTAAAGTTGGTATTGTAAATATTTTAAGCCTTTTTGTCTAGTTTAAAAAGTCCTGCTGGATATGAACCTTTCTTTAGGTAAACGCTAAAACCTACGATAAGCCCCCAATGAAAGTTTACAACGTTATAAAACCGTGTACTTTCTCATTTCACTCCGATTTATTTGTGTATTTCCGGCTTAAGAAATTTGTTTGAGTTTTATTAAAAGCCAAAAGATATTTTCATGGTTTTGTCCCTTCGACGATGTATTTCCGCGTTGACCTTACACGTAATAGGTGTTCCTTATTGGACAAAATTGTCCACCCTTGTCGTGTCAGAAGGGTTTTGAGAATATCCAATTATCCAAGTTGATCCAAAAGACAAAACTAAAGGGACAAAAACAATATCGATTCCTGTTCAATAAATTCTTTGATAAAAATTGAACATCCGCACAATTCCCTTGGAACTTGGGTTGTTTTCACTTAGTTGAGCTTCAATAATAAATAAAGATGAAACTAAGATCCATCATTATGAAACTCAAAACACACGCACAATATAATTAAGCTGTCATACGAAAAGGAATTCGGATATGAAAACCTTTTGTGTCTCTAGTACACAGGCCAATTGTTGATGGTTAACAACAGAATTTTTCCAAAATTGATTGATGAAAAAAATGTTCCTATCAGAAATGTCTCTTCTTGCTTTTAGTATACTTAATATGCCCTGATAACAATGATGAAAAACGCAAAACTAAGGAAACTATGAACCTTTTTTTTTAAATCCTTTTAACCTTATTATTTTATTCCCTAGTTTTCGTGGTCCGCTTGAACAATTAATATATATCAATTAATTAGGGTTTTTAGTTGAGATAAAAAAGTCAACGTCACGAGCGGGATTCGAACCCACGACCTTCGGCTAGATACGCCGTCCATTGTCGACGAGAATCAAATAGATTACACGACATTTGAAAAATGGCAAAAGGAGGGAAAATTCAAAAGGTGGGGATGAGATGGGAAGTTAGTGTCCCAGTGGATCGAAGTCAAGATAGCTCAAGTGGTAGAGCAGCGGCGTATCTAGCCGAAGATCGTGGGTTCGAATCCCGCTCGTGACACTGACTTTTTTATTTCAACTAAAACCGTTAATTAATTGAAACTTATTATTTTAATTATACTACTAATTGTTTGCTTAGGTTAAAAATTTACCTACTTAAAGTTTGACTATGTTGTCCATTTGGAGCAACTTTGCAAATAATGTCACCGACCAATCAACGGATCAAAGTGTTTGGGTAAATAATTATTCAAAAATCGTGAGATGCGGTCTGGTGTGATAGGTTTCAGAAAAACATTTTCTTTATCGTGCCAACGTTTCGATCTTTATTGAGATCATCTTCAGGGCTCAAAGTGTTTGTCTTCTGTATGCCCCTCAACACGACAAGCAAGTATGGCACAATTACACATTTTTGAGCCCTGAAGATGATTCAATAAAGATCGAAACGTTGGCACGATGAAGAAAATGTTTTTCTGAAACCTATCACACCAGACCGCATCTCACGATTTTCGAATAGATATCGATTAACGGTCACTAATCACCACACATTTGGGTAAATATTTCACTTTTTTCTTTTATGAGGAAGAAAATCTATCATGAGCGAGGATACCAGGATGAAACAATTCGAACCAAAAGGCAATCAAGTCAATGTCATGGAATATTGTGAGGTTGTTGAGATTGCACGGTGGTGAACATTAATTTTTTTCTGGCCAAATCGAATCCATAGTCTGATGATGTTTTCCTCATAAAAGTTCTAATTCCGTAAATTACAACTGCCTAAGATTTTTCACTCTTTTAACTAACCGTCAACCAATGACAAGATGAAGGACCCAATAAAGATGGGATGAAGCTGAAGACCAGACCCCAAGAGGAAATCTCACATCTATCGTCGTTAGTCGTTGTCAAATCAAAATTTTTGTGATTCCAAAATCAAAATTAATATAAGATTTCGATTTGAATTCCTTAATTCGAATCTGCAGAACAACCTCGTCGCCAAATCAGCTAGGATAGCCAGGCCGAGATAATCGGAAGGGATTGCCTAGGTTCATCACCCCGAAGACCACAGGAGGAAATCTCACGATATCCTTAATTGACGAATGTGTCATTGAATACTAAGATAAGATAGAATTTGCACAACGTTAACATAAAACATCCTTCATAAAACAAGTTTCAGTAGAATACTAAATATACCCAAACTACAGCGATTATTCCTCAAGTGCTCAGACGGTGACCGTTTAACATTATTTTCCTGTAGGTCTTCAAGCAATAAAGCGAAAGCCCTGGAAATCAAGTCGATATTGTAGATTACGAGACCCCTTGATATTTGACGTCTGCAGGGTGATGAACCTGCCTGGTTCTTTCCGATCATCCCTGGTCCCGCCACCATCAAACTCGTTTCAGTACTTCGACATCTTCAGCTGTCAGTGTTTTCGTCAATCTTGCCCTTTGGTCTGTAAGACGTGAAGGTCAACAGACTGTAGATGGCGGAAGTCTGATATACCCAAACATGGAAGGTAGGTATCAGGATGATCGAAAAGACAGTAGGTCTTGAATCTCCTTAGCAGAATTTTTACTGCGTTACTATTTAAGACAGCTTCGGTCAACAAAGGTAGGGTAGGTTAAAATACTAAACCCTTCTGCATTTGTTTGTTTCGATCAAAGCTTTATTCATAACCACGAAGACTTATTTAAACCTATCTCCGACATTGTTCAAAACTTGATTTGGCTGGAATTGGCCGTATTTTTTAGGGTTTTTTCTTGTACCTGAGCGGTGGTCTGCCTGGAGAGTAGTCTTTTGTGGAAGGAGCTGGGAGTGTCGATGGTGTGCTGCCTGGATAGGGCAGGCCCGGCTGACGAGCCTTGCCTGAACCATGGCAGAGAGATCTTCCTGCGCTGGGATTTCTGCTGTTTGGTCCCTCCGCTCGCTGCCATCGCCTCACATTCACTGCCGCCTCCGGCTCGATCCGCGCAAGGCGCAGGGGCGGCAATCAGGGGGTGCGGTCACCCCACCCACCCCTTCCTCGTTCGATACCTCCCGCTCCCTTTCTTTTACTATTTTTTTAAAAATACATTATTATATATTTATTGCCATCGTATTTGCTTTTTTATCCTGGGAGATTAGGGAATAAATAGTTTTTATAGCTCTTCGATCAAAAAAGATGTTATTTAACAGCAGTTTGTTATTACAACAAACGCTTATACATTTCAAGAGACTTTGTACCATACAAAAACAAAGTACAAATGAAATATTTAAACAAAAAAATTTCTTTTGCAATAATTCCCTTTCGTATTTTTTAAACAAACATCTCTCAAACTGACGCCAGATTCCTTCACATTGTAATTAATATTTTGTTATCACTGACAATGACGTTACGACTATCCAACATAGGGCCTCTCTTCTTTTATGCAAAACTTTAAACGATATCCTTGCTTCATTAAAAAATAGTAATACTGGATATTGTCGAAATGCCGGTTTGCCAGGTAATTAAGGAGTCGGAACGTGCTTTTCATCGGATTTGCCGTCGAGGTTGTCCTTGTTGATCGACCCCCGTCGAATCTTGCTTTCTATCTGGCTGGGGCTTGACACCTAAGCAACTTTCTGTCGCATTCAAACCGGGAGTAAAATTTTATAGAAAGAGTACAAAACGCAAACTAGTTATTAAATCTATCTAAAGTTGGCTTTGCGAAAACCTGTACACATTGAAAAAAGGTGTAAAAATTTATGTCAAACAACAAGACGATGTTTCAGATTTGATCTAATCAGTGACTGGAACTTGAATATGAATCCGTCAGGGCAGTGACTATTATCGTAGGGTAAAGCCAACCTCAACACCAATCAAATTATCGAACTGGTCAACATGTCTGTTTTAGATTGGATTTGGACACTACCCAACTTAGTTGATCTTAGCATCAGCCAAATTATTTGCATGATATAGCCAAAATCTTTCTTAGGGAAATGTTGGTTGATCTATGATACTAGGTAAAAATTTGTGTCAGGATGGATTTGGGTGATCTTAGGCCCGCTCTAAAGTTCTGATAAGATACGGGCCAAAGTTTTTGGATCAGGCTGGATTGTGGGTTATCCTTGGACCCTTTAGAGACTGAGTTTTTGGTGGCCTTGAAAAGGGCCAGGTGTGGTTTCGTAGCGCCGAGACGATGATTCGAAGCCGGGACCGTGTGCGTGTGCCGTTGGTGGTGGTAAATGGTCGAATGTACCATTGGCTGAGGTCCGGTGGTCGTGAGTCGGTTGACTTCGCAATGGCTGAAGGGACTCGAGTGCAGCAGTTGACGGGTTTAGCCAAGTCGGCTGTGTTGAGAAGGCGAGAATCAGGCTAATGCGGGGGGTACCCTTGGTGTCGTCGTGGTCGATGTTGATGACGGTGGTGTTACACTAGTGATAGGTGAGACCTCGTCGGGTAGACGAGACTGGTTTCAGCGGGGCAGTGCCCCTGCTTATATTCGGAAAGGCTCTTCTCTGATTGGCTGCAGAGTGGAGGGCGAGTACATTCCATAAGCTGTAGTGGCATCTAGCAGTATCTAGATGTGGCCACTACAGACCCATCTAAAGTACTGGTATGATACTGGCCAAAGTTGATGTATCAGGATGGATTTGGATGATCTTAGGCCAATTTAAAATACTGGCCAAAATTTATGGTTGGGTTGGATTTTGGGTCATCTTTGAACCCATCTAAAGTACTGGTATGATACTGGCCAAAGCTGATGTATCAGGATGGATTTGGATGATCTTAGGCCAATTTGAAATACTGGCCAAAATTTATGGATGAGGTTGGATTTGGATGATCTTAGGCCAATTTAAAATACTGGCCAAAGTTTATGGATGAAGTTGGATTTTGGGTTATCTGTGGACCAATCTAAAGTACTGGTATGATACTGGCCTAAGTTTATGGATCAGGTTGAATTTTGGGTTTTCTTAGGACCAATCTAAAGTCCTGGTATCATTTTGGCCAAAGTTGTTGTATCAGGATGGATTTGGATGAACTAAGGCCAATTTAAAATACTGGCCAAAATTTATGGATGAGGTTGGATTATGGGTTATCTTTGGACCCATCTAAAATACTGGTATGATACTGGCCAAAGTTGATGTATCAGGATGATCTTAGGCCAATTTTAAGTACTGGCCAAAATTTATGGATGAGGTTGGATTTTGGATTATCTTTGGATCCATCTAAAGTACTGGTATGATACTGGCCAAAGTTGATGTATCAGGATGGATTTGGATGATCTTATGCCAATTTAAAATACTGGCCAAAATTTATGGATGAGGTTGGATTTTGGGTTATCTTTGGATCCATCTAAAGTACTGGTATGATAGTGGCCAAAGTTTATGGATCAGGTTGAATTCTGGGTTTTCTTAAGACCAATCTAAAGTCCTGGTATTATATTGTCCAAAATTGATGTATCAGGATGGATTTGGATAATCATAGGCCAATTTAAAATACTGACCGAAGTCGATGGATCAAGTTAGATGATTATGGGTTATCTTTGGAAGTGCTGGTATGATACCGGTCAAAGTTTATAGATTAGACTGGATTTCGGGTTATTTAGGAAAAATCTAAAACCACTTTGTTCCCTACTAGCGATAACTTTTGGGCCGAAGACCGCCATGCAGCGAAAGGTCAATTTGTCCCACTTAATTGAAGGTGTCATTCCTCGGCTCCATATAAGGAGCAATTAGAAATGCCGCTCGATATAAGAATTATTAACTGTTTTGAGAGAATGTATTTATATGCGTGAATGTTTTTGTAGTGCGAGATTGTCGATGCCGGAATATTAAGTAATCAGTCGACCCCAGCTTAGACTAGGTATTGTAACTATAGTTGTTCTAAGCGTGATAAAGGGTAGAAGGAATATCTAATAACTCCGTCTAACCTACTTGGGTGAAAGGTAGGAAAATAAGATGTAATTTTAAAAATGTGATTAGGTTAAAACTGTTTGGGGCTGAAATGATTTTAATGTCGATAGCCCCTTGAAACCTAACTTCGCCGGTGATATGGATAAGACACAAGGTCTAACCTCTGGCAACCAAAATACCAAAGAGGGTCATTCTCGCGGCAAGCCAAATCAAATCAAACTTACTGTTACTGCATATACATGATAGGTTATGTATGTAAGTATAAAATCTACACTTACTGTTAGTCTGACGTACGCACATGTTCAGATAAAATCCTCCGACTTCCCGAATCTCCTACCCGAACACGATTCATTGAAGAGACTCTTTTTTCTCTAAATTACTTGATTTCTAGTTTCTGTTGCATGAAAAAAAATCAAATTAGTGTTTATGAGTATGCTAAGTTTAAGCTTGGAAATCTTTTGGCAATATTTCATAATTCACAATGTCTAAGGCGATGTTTTAGATTTTGGACTAAACTGTAGTGGCTGGGGATATTTATAATTTAATAAACTTTTTTTGGTAATATTTTTATTAACGTTTTATATGTAAAGGAAAAGTACGCGGATTACAACATTTTATAAAGAATTTTTTGAATTTTTGTTTTGGTTTTATTTTGATCAGACTGATATTATATTGATACTATTATTATAAATAAAATACAGTATTGACTAATTAAGAGTATTTTATAAACTTACAGATGCATGTTCGGATAGAATCTTCTGATCATCCCGAATCCCTATCGGAACTCGATTCAAGGACTAGACAACTTTTTTTCTTAATTAAACGTTTTCTATTAGCTGTTGAAAGAAGAAAATAAATAGTCATAAGCGTTTTATATTAATTGCAACTTTAACGTTTTAGAAACTACTAACTAGTTGGGTTGAGGTGGGACGTCAGTGTCCGAGTGGATAGAAGACAGTTCAAGTGGTAGGGCAGCGGCGTCGAGCCGAAGGTCGTGGGTTCGAATCCCGCTCGTGAAGCTGACTTTTTTTACCTCAACCCATACCTTCCATAAAGATTAATTAATTGAAAGATGTTATTTGGTCAATCGGGCCATGAAATCTAATGAATTTTATAAACTGTTGTGCAATAATTTATAAGGTTTAAACAAGAGTGAAGAGTCCACGGAAAAAGGATCCCAGCCCCGTACGTCGACATTTTTTAAAGGCGTAATAATGGCGTAAATAATCGAAACAATCAGTTTTAAAAAAGGATTTTCTCGGCTCAGCAGCATAGATCAATTTTCATTTGATCGATCATAAACGACAGGGGGTCTTATTATTTATTTCAAGGGTGAAATTCCCTCAACCTCAGGCCATGGTCGGGATCTTTTTCATCGTAAGTCACCCTCCGTATTATTGAGTGCGGATGGCCGAAAGTTTTCCTTGACGCCCCCTGAGCAAGAAAATTCTCCACAGAGCTTTTTATTATATTTTTCTTTCTTTTTAATTATACGTTGAAGGGTTGTTTTCGGCTGGGTCGAAGTGTTCGACAGTACATGTAAATTGTTTTTATTCAAGCCACTCGGTGAAGTTTGCTATTTTTTCTTTCTCTTACTCTGAAAGGCATCTTAAAGGTAATTTCCCAAGGGGTTGAAAAAGAAATTGCACCGTTTGTCGGCCATTTAAACAAAATGCAATCGCCCGGAAATCGTCTCGAATCGATTGCAATTTTACTTGCATCCATAGTTTAAAAAAACTCTCAAATAAAAATTTAAAAAACTTTCGAACTATCCCCCAACAGAATTCTCCCAAATTTTCCACGAGATTTCCGAAATCGTTTGTGGGGTTCGTCGTGAACCACTGGTTTGAGTCTCTTAACCGAACTATGATAATAAATTTTAATTAATTATATTTTTAATCTGATGCTGAGCTGGAAAAGGAAGTGTCACGAGCGGGATTCGAACCCACGATTTTTGGCTACTGTCGTAGATTCCAATCCCGCCCGTGACACTTCCTTTTCCATCTCAACCTTAGATTAAAAGTATTAATTATTTAAAATAAAATAATTAATAAGTCAATTATGACTGATAATTGCATTTATATCGATTAATCTAATAATAAATTTTCGATTGATTCATTATTTTATATTGAAAATTAGTGTCACGAGCGGGATTCGAACCCTCGACATTAGCCAAAAATCGTGGGTTCGAAACCCACTCGTGACACTTCCTTTTCCATCTCAACATTAGATTAAAAGTATAATTAGTTAAAATAATTAATAAATCAATTATGACTGATAATTGCATTTATATCGATTAATATAATAATAAATTTTCATAATTGATTAAGGTTTTTAGAAAAATTTTGAAAAATGGCAAAAAGGAGGGAAAATTCAAAACGTGCGGTTGAGATGGGAAGTTGGTGTCCGAGTGGATCGATGTCACGATAGCTCAAGTGGTAGAGCAGCGGCGTATCTAGCCGAAGGTCGTGGGTTCGAATCCCGCTCGTGCCATTGACTTTTTTATCTCAACTAAAAAGCTTAATTAATTATAATATATTAATTTGTCAAGCGGACCACGAAATTAGTGAATTTAATAAATTTTCAATTGATCTTTATTTTATATTGAAAATTAGTGTCACGAGCGGGATTCGAACCCACAACATTAGCCAAAAATCGTGGGTTCGAATCCCGCCCGTGACACTTCCTTTTCCATCTCAACATTAGATTAAAAGTATAATTAGTTTAAAAAAATTAATAAGTCAATTATGTCCGATGCATTTATATCGATTAATCTAATAATAAATTTTCAATTGATTTATTATTTTATATGAAAAATTAGTGTCTCGAGCGGGATTCGAACCATCGACGCCGGATGATGGCGTACTGATGTTTAGGTCATTGGTTCGAGTTCCGCTCGTGACACTAATTTCTCAATTCAATCATACTTTGCATAAAAAATAATAAATCAATTAAAAATAATTACTTTGGTTAATAGGACTAACTAGGATGTATATTTATTAATTTAATTATAAATAAAATTAACGTTCATCACTTTGAAACATAAAGACGCTGGTTAAAGTAAACTAGAACGATTTAACTAGGACGATATTAATCACGGATTAGGTTTCAGGATGGATTAGGATTTTCATAATTCTAATACATATTTCGAAAAGCACCAAGCTCAATAAATAAACTGATGTATAACTTTCAAATAAATGCACATCAAAGACAGAAGAACACGTTAAACAAAAAAAATCATTCGCCCCAAGTCCGTAGCTACCAATGGTACGACTTCAAGTACGAAAGTAAGTTTAAAGTTTTTCCATGAACAGTTTTTTCAATCTTCGAGCTAGCAGTACTTAAATAGATGCACTAAGGTTCAAATAATTCATAAGCAAAACTCATAGAAATATTTTCACTTTTTAGGAGGGGGTTCAAAAATTAAAACAAATCATAATATTATGAGTTTCTGATTCCATCAATTCATTAATTTAAAGGTGTAATTTACTTAAGTAAAAGAGATTTTTTATAGCCAAACTTCAGCATAGGGTTTCGAATAACTTTCCAAACAAAAAAGTAGATATAAACACAGATAAACGTAATAGGATCGAATGTTTAACATGATTTTTTACGTCCATGTATTAATTTCACAGTGGAATTTAACCGGGGGCTAAATAGTGTCATGTGTTCGAAGGACAAAGGACCCCCTAATTTAATCCTATTCTATAAACATCTTTGTCCTCAATCAAACGGAATTTTCCTTTTTTACTTGAAATCCCATCAATCGACGCTGTTTCAGATGTACGACGATATAAGCCTGCGTGCAAGGGTGAATTCTTGGTCCCATGCTTTAAACTGCTGGTGTACACCCTAATAACCTTCACCTACGCGGATCATTTTTGTCCTCAAAATCCAATCCTATCCAACCTACCTTTAACATCCAAGCTGAATGAAGAAAGATTTACTAATGTATCCTACCCTCTCAGTATTACCTTTTATTGAAATCCTACCTAACTGATCGCTGTTTCAGATTGAGTTGCGGCAATGAATTGTCGGAAGTCAGAAACAGTCCGGTGTACCGCAAGGTATTATCCTTGGTCTTACCTTTATATCATTTATACTGCTGACCTACCAGTATATCCCGGCATTATTATCATCACATACGTGGACGACATCGCAATCTAACTCAAACCATGTACAAGCTACCGACATCCAGGAACACCTTGAGCTTATTGCCAACCGGTGTAAAAAATGGAGGGCAAGACTAAACGAATAAAAATGCACACAGTGTACATTTACTCTGAAAAAGCAGCTTGTAAATCAACAAAAAAGAGATACAAATTTCCACTCAAGTCAAATACCTGGGACTTAATCTGGACAGCAGATTGACGTGGAATCCACAAGACTTAAAACATCAATAACTTAGTACAAGACGTGGACTACTACGAAGACTTCTAAGACCGAAATCGACTTTGACAACTAAGACAAAGCTAACACTGTACAAGACTTTACTAAGACCAATATGGACGTACGGAGAACTGTGAAGTACTGGCAAGCCATCCATTATCCAGCGCATCCTGTGCTTCCAATGGAAAGTCCTTAGACAAATTGTCAAAGCACCTTGTTATGTCACTAACTTCACTATCTACGAAGACTCAACATTCATGTCAACGAACTAACCAGGTCCAGATTCCAAACTTCACGCACCAACCTTTCTAACCATCCTAGCCATACTGCTCGAGCCCTCTCCACTCATTCTCATTCTGACAACCCGCGAAGTCTTGCACGAAGATAGAAATCTGTCTTGACTGTCAAAACTAAACTAACTTTGTACAAAACTTTGGACCGCTTTGGACATACGGAGTTGAACTGTATGCTTCTGCCAAGCCATCCGAAATCCAGAGCATCTAGTCCTTCCAATCGAAAGTACTTAGACAAATTGTCACAGCACCTTATTATGTCACTAACCTCACTATCCACAAAGACCTCAACATTCATGTCAACGAACTGACCAGGTCCAGATTCCAAACCTTACGCACCAACCTTTCTAACCAAACCATACTGCTCAAGCCCTGTCCACTCATTCTCAACCTGACAACCCGCGAAGTCTTGCTCAAAGATAGAAATCTTTTTGACTGTCAAAACTAAACTAACCTTGTTCAAAACTTTACTGCGACCACTTTGGACATAATGGAACTGTGGGCTTCCGCTAAGTCATCCGAAATCCAAGCATCCATCTTTCCCATCAAAAGTCCTTAGACAAATCGTCAAAACTCCTTACTTAAGTGACCAATCTATCTACAACACCTCAAAATTTCTTATGTGAACTGATCCCGATACTCTCTACACACTACCATCCCGAGAACCTCCTTGATCGACGATACCCTCTGACCTCCTTGCCTCTTAATCCCACATACTCATGGCATGTGTCTTCCGGGGGCAACACTGGCAAGCAAAACCTTTTTACCTCACGGGATATAGGGACACTTCAATTATGGGATTATTTATTAAACAGGCTCAAATCGTTGTGCTTTGATGTATTAATTTATTTTTAAATTACGCCTAATTAATAATAAATTTAATATTAAACATAAAACTTACTAAAATCGAGTATATCGCCTTGAAATATTCCATCGCCTATTTTCATCCCTAGTAATTCATGTCCAATCTGTTTCAAGAGATAAATTTCATTTAATTAATCAAACCAATTAAACTTATAATATAATTAATTCATTTCTATTAGGGAGAATATTCAATTGGGCACACTATGACCTCGCAGAGAAGGCAAATTTCTAGTTCTATGCCGGCAACTTTAGAGGGCAACTTCCGATTAGCGAGAAATTAAACTTAAGTATAAGCTCGAATGAGGTCGATTAAGCATTATCGCGAACAAGATAAAGCTCCACGATTTCAAACCACCCATGAGATTACTGGCTTCTTTAGCGTAGCTGGTGAACTCCAACTATCCTGAATCAACTTATCTATGAATAATTTTAAAACAAAGTATATTAAGTTTATATATATAATGTAAAAGCAAAACAAGGAAAACTTGAACGTTTATGAAACTCGCTTAAAAAGCTTGATAGAACGTTAAGTTTTGCTTGTTTATTTTTCTGAGATGACCTCGTCCAACTGGGTGTAGTTCAATTAAATAAACAAAAACAAGGAGTTTTAGAATTGAACAATTTCAAGATAGATATTAGTGTGCACAACACTTTCCCATATGAAACAAAAAACGCCCTCACATAACACGCATCCTTGCAAACATTGGATTGAAATTATCCGTGATTATTGATTAAAGTGAACTGTGGTAAATTTTCAAGTTTGACTTGTAGTGACTGGGAGTTTTGTTGCCCTAAAAACGGCCGGTGTTGTGTTGAGAGAAGCCGTGACGAAGGTATGAGGCCGAGACCGTGCGAGTGGCGCCCGTGAGTCGGTTGACTCCACAGAGGCCGAAGGTACTGGTGTGCAGCAATTAGCCGAGAGCAGCGTTTGGCGTTTACAGCCAAGTCGGTTGTGTATAGAGGCGAGAATCGGGCTAAAGCCGCGAGTACCCTTGCTTTCGTCGACGGTGTTCCATTAGTGATAACTCGTCGGGTTGCTAAAGAAATTTCAGCTTCTGAGCTTGGATGGGCGAGTATAGCCGCGTTGGTCATGTCCGATTTACATTTGTCAAAAGCGTGTTCGGCGAAGTCCAAGAAATGGGCGTTTTGTCATTTTTCATCGTGTTCCCTATTAACTTATTCAATGTTGCGCTTCTGCTGCTCTGGGCAGGCAACGACGATAGAAGTTTGCCATGCCCAGAAACCTTCTTAGTTGTTCTTTGTTTTCGGGTTTGGGAAAATCAATAAATTCCCTGGACCTTGGCTGGTAGGGGTGTAATACCCTTATTACTCACTCGATATCCCAGAAATTCCACTTCCGGAACACCGAAAACGGTTTTATTTTGGTTTACTGTAATGCCGTGTTCATGTAAACGACGAAAAACCTCTTTTAAGTGAACTGAATGTTCGTCTTCATTCATTGAAGCTATTAGAATGTCGTCTACATACACAAAAACGTAGTTTATGTCTCTAAAAATAGAATTCATAAACCTTTGGAATGTTTGAGCGGCGTTTCGCAATCCAAAACACATTCGTCGAATTCAAACAATCCAAAAGGCGTAATTATTGCGGTCTTGGGTTTGTCTTCCTCGGCTACTGGATTTGATAGAATGGCCATCCCTCGGATCTAAAATCAGTCCCGAGCCTCCCGTTATTTTCTTCCAGGTACCTCGGGGGCGTCGGATCTCGAGAGGTCATCGGTAAAGGTGAATGGGCTGTACGGGAGGGCGTCGAAGAGTCCTGTGACCGGCCGTGTGTGCGGTGAAAGTTGATCAGCTTCATTTGGCCGCCGGCCGAGCGGAAAACCGGCGGACAAAAAGGCAAAACTTTCCGTGAAATTTTGATGACAGACATCGCGCCGGGGTTGCGGATCGAGGACGGGGGTGGAGGCGTAAAAGGAATGGAGCCGGGCCTCGACTTGTGGCTGGTTTACACGAAACGGGTCAACGGCCCCCGAGTCAAAAGGACCAAACCAAATATGTAAACAAAACATCTCGCTGATACAGATTCTTTCAGCATCTATCTATAAAAATCAAACCTTCAAAGCAATTACGATTAAAATTTACAACCCAACTTTTTTTGCTTTATTGCCATACTTCCATACTTTTCGACTCAGAAAGTTAAATTAAATTCCAAAAATATTTACTTACTACTTACTAAAGAGCCCTTCAGTACTAATATGTAACGACATTAATCATACTTTTCATACAAGGAAGTGAAATTCAATATATAAGGATCTAGTTACTCTAATTCTAATAACCCCTAATAACTGTGTGTTATTAGGCAATTCCGTACTCTCTTTAATTAGATTTACACCATTTTTCAGCAATTTACTTAGCAAAGCTAAAGAAAATTAACGAGAAGTGCATAAAGCAGCACAAAAATGGATAAAAATGGAATCATGATAATCTTCTTTTGAATTTTGGTCGTGTCCGATCATCACTTCTGATTTCACAAAAATTTATTGTTTTTTTCGATGTAAAAGGCTCGTAGAACAGGTTCCCCCCCCCAAAAAAAACCCCGCAAAAAATCGAAAAATGTTTATTGTCTTTTCAGATGCAAAAGGCTCGTAGGACACGTTTCTTTCAAGAAAAACGCAAAAAAACAAGAAAATATCGAAAAAAAATTTATTGTCTTTTTCGATGTAAAAGGCTCGTAGGACTTTTTTTTCAAGAAAAAAGGACGTTTTTTTACCCCAAGAAAAACGCAAAAAATCGAAAAAATATTATCTTTTTCGATGTAAAAGGCTCGTAGGACACGTTTTTTTTTTTCAAGAAAAACGCAAAAAAAAAATCGAAAAAAATTATTGTCTTTTTCGATGTAAAAGGCTCGTAGGACACGTTTTTTCAAGAAAAACGCAAAAAAAAAATCGAAAAAAATTATTGTCTTTTTCGATGTAAAAGGCTCGTAGGACACGTTTTTTCAAGAAAAACGCAAAAAACTCCAAAAAATTGAAAAATTTTTAATTACTTTTTCGATGTAAAAGGCTCGTAGGATCCGCCCCCCCCCCCCAATAAAAACGCAAAAAAATCGAAAAAATATTTTATTGTCTTTTTCGATGTAAAAGGCTCGTAGGACACGTTTTTTTTTTTTTTTCAAGAAAAACGCAAAAAATCGAAAAAAAATATATTGTCTATTTCGATGTAAAAGGCTCGATGTTTTTTTTTTTTTTTCAAGAAAATCAGAAAAAAAACAAAAAATCGAAAAAAATTTTATTCTTTTTCGATGTAAAAGGCTCGTGGCTCGTAAGACACGTTTTTTTTTCAAGAAAAACAAAAAAAAAAAACAAAAAAAAATCGAAATTTTTTTATTACTTTTTCGATGTAAAAGGCTCGTAGGATCCGTCCCCCCCCCCCAAGAAAAACGCAAAAAAATCGAAAAAATATTTTATTGTCTTTTTCGATGTAAAAGGCTCGTAGGACACGTTTTTTTCCCAAGAAAAACGAAAAAAAAATCGCCATCTTTCGGTGGTTCTGTCGGTCGGAATTGACCAAAAATTTAGGTTCCTAATCTTCTTTTGGTTTTTGGTCGTTTCCGATCATCCTGTTCTCCTGATTCTCGCTGTTTTTATCTTTTTCCAGTTTTTCGCCATCAATCGTGGTTCTGTCAGTCAGAAATGACCAAAAATTTCGGTTCTTAATTTTCTTTTGATTTTGGTCGTTTCCGATCAACCTGTGCTTCTGCTGATTATCGATGGTTTGGTTTATCTTTTCTCCCCAATTAGCCATCGTTCGTTGGTTCTGTCAGTCGGAATTGACCAAAAATTTAGGCTCTTAATCTTCATTTGAAAACTTTGGTCGTTTCCGATCAACTTGTCCTACTGTTACTTGCTGTTTTGACTATTCAGCAAAGTTTCCACATTTCGTCAAATTCAATGGTTCGTTAGTGTGTTTTTATGTCAACCGTGTCCTTTTAACAGTAAGAATTGACCAAATGTTTAGGTTAAACTATAATTTTCTCTTGAGAGGCAATCAGATTACCTTCTTTGTTAATGAAAGTGAGAACATTCTTGGTAATTTGGTCCTTTCTGACTATCCCGGTCTTCTGATACTCGCTGTACTGGTTTATCAAACGCTTTTCAATTTTTCGCAATTATACGGTGGTTTGTCTGTGGGTTATTTTGTCAACCGTGTTCTTCTTTCGGTCCGAATTCAAAATTTTAGGTTATCTTCTTTTAAGCTTTGGTGGTTTCCGATCATCCTACTGATGCTGTTCTGGCATGTCAGAAAATTGTCCGCTTTTCGCCATTTATCAGCGGTTCGTCTGGGTAATTCAACAGAGACAAAATTGGCGTGACAATTTTTCAGGTGCTACTGAAAATAAGTCCATCTGGCTGAGAACAAACACCCAAGACATCCAAGGTTCATCGAGAAATCTCACAATTTAAGAATATTAACGAATTTGAATGGAATTTATTGATTTTTTATCAGTAGACATTGAAAGGAGAATGCAATAGCATTGTGTAATTAATTGGCCAGATTAAAATAATAGTAAACGAACAAACTAGAAGCTAACGTAAGCAAGACATTATCCTGTAGGACAGCCAAATTCAAGACAATTTGCAATTGCTTTTATTATTTAATGTCGCAATTAAACTTTTCCAAAGGGAGACAGTTTTTGTACATTTTAACAATTCACCTACCCTAAAACCAACTAATTGAACTGGGTCGTAGACCCCTCGCATGCAAAACGTCAATACACGCCTGCAATGAAGGCGGACCTCGACTTGTATCGGTCGTTTTTTTTTCGGCCCGTTTCGGTTTGTTTGCAGGTCAAACATAAATTCGCATAGGGAAAATAGCCTGACGGCAAAAGGTCGCTCCGGCGGACTTGGCGTTTTACGGCAAAAACTCTGTTTAATCATCTTTCTATTAAAAACACTATTGGCTTAATTTTCTTTCTTTGCAATTACTCAGACGATCGCGCTCGTTGTACGGTCTAAATTCACACAGACTGTCATTATTGATGATCTTCGGGTCCGGTCGCACCGCAACATGGGGCGTAAAGTTCTTCATTGAAACATCACGAATAAACTTCTCATGTTCTTAAAGTTGAGATATCTATATTTACATTTTTTTAAATTAAAGCAACTTCCTCAGCTCGCTATAAGCTCTGATCATAATATGATAGAAAGAAAAAATGAAACACTATAACCATAAATAAGCGGACAAACGACTTAAGAACTTAGTTCGACTACAAATATGCACGACACACCAACTCGCACGAAACTGTCACGGTGATAATCGTCATGCAACATAACCAATAGTTTCTCACTTGTCCAAGCTTTATTGGTTTCTGGGTTGTACGCTTCCATAACTTATACCACTCAAAAAATACACAGATTACCACGCACAGAAGAGAAGAAAATGAAACCAAACGAACAAATAGAGAAGAATAAACGAGTAACACTTTCACAGGTTTGCACTGATCTCAGGTTTCGAAAACCAAGCCCGTTTCTTAGTAGTGAACCTTGAGTATTGAGTAGGATGGTTAGGAGTAGGGAACTCGATGGAATTGCCGAACCACAACCATATGTTTTAAAGCGTACGTCTTGCCTGCATCATGAACTTTGATCTGAAGTTTCGTTACATCACCACAAGCAAGTGCACCTACCATACCACTAAGCCAAAAGATAAACCTAAGGCTGAAGTCGGTATGCAAGTTGTCGAACGCTGGCTCATGGTACGACTTCGTCACGAGCGCTTGTATGGTCTTGCTTCACTCCCTAACCATTCCTCACTAAACAACCTCCTACCAACTACCCCCCCTTAGTCCTGCCTCCCATCAACATCAACTACCTCCATCCCATAGAGTCTTGGGCTTGATGGAAAACAGCATCCACCCCAATCAAAGGTGTTATGACTTATGCGAACCGCGCCGAATGGATAGGCGTCCTGAACGGTGCCTCTCTGGTAGCGGGCGACCTCAGAGTATTTAGCCTTACTCCATCATGCAGGTCTCAGATGCAATCCTCCCTAGCTGCTCGTGGGATTCAGATTTGCTTTCCCCTATACTCGGTCGTCCTTAAAACAACAATGAAGATCTTTAACGTCCGCACCTAGTCTATTCAGCCTTATCGGACGTTTTCATTCTCAAGATGAGAGCGGACGCACCTCCGCATGCGACAGAATGGTGTTACTGCCGCAGCATTGGTGTAGAAGCAGCTCAGCCCCGAAGGCCCAAGACAACCTCGCTCCCCGCTTGCCCATTCCGAGTGGTCGGCTCTGCGTTAAGCATCAGACCGTAGACTACCTAAGTCGAAATATCGGAGTCTCCCGCGCACACCCTAGATAGAGAACCACCCTATCTCCCAGAGTATTGGGGCTTCTCTAGCGTAGAAACTACCGGATGCGCTCCGGCCGCGGTTTCGTTTAAAGTGGAATTGCTAACCACCCCCTAGAGGAGTACCGCCTACGGTGAAAGCATCCAATCGAGCTCAGCCTACACCTACGTGCAAAGCACACTCTGAGTAGGAGCAACCGATTCACTACTCACGCATTCGAGAGACTTTTCAGCAAAATCATATCGTCCTCAACACTTATACGCTGCCGTCCGATCCGCCGTATCCCGTGTGGCCGCAAGTTTCCTGCGAAGGTCACAGATAGAAGACAGCCCTTTCTCTAAGTACCCGCCAGGGGTCTCGCCACGGCCAACTACGAGTCCATTCCCATTGTAACAGGGGCTGAACCTTGGAACATTTCTGTTACTCCGTAGTACAGATGGTTATGCACCCTCCCCCGTCTATGCATACAGGATCTGGTGCCCTAACCATCGTGTACCTCTGATAGGCCCCACCGCCGCCCCATGCCAACCCGAAGCCGACATGAGTACAGCTTGTGCTTTACAGAGGTTGCCAAGCCCTCAGGGCTATACCATTATTCTGCGCCCGGACACCCCCCTTGAAACCAAGGTTTGGAGGGGTCACAGGAAACAATGAAGGTAACTGGAATGAGAAAGGGACGTGGATGAGGACACGAGGTACACCTTTCTTGGGCCCCGAGCCTTAACCACATTGTACCACCCGTCGTCATCGTAGTTCCACATTAAGTGGGCCACGACTCCCTGGGACACACCTCGACTAATACTAGACTAATAACTAGCACTGATCTGAGATCAAAACTGAGAGGGGCGGAAGAAAGAGAAAAAAACGCATACATTCTACTTTCCTAATAATCGAAGAGTCTGATCTTAGTAATGAGGATTGTTTTAGTTTTATGAATGATTTGATCGTAAAATTTGATTAAATCTGACAAAGAAAAACAGCAGGAGCATAGGGAGAAAATCATGAACCTATGGGTCGCATACAATCCCTTGGCCTAACATGGCTAATTTCTATGTTTGTACTGCCATCCGTTAAATGATAACAATCGTTGACCTCTTTCATCTCAAGTTCTGAACATCACGGCCGTTTCCTTAGGAACTTCCAAATACGGCAAAAAATTATGAATTATTAATGCGGTACCTTTTTGACCGGACTTGCGTGGCGCAATGGGGTCGTAACGATTGAAACTTTTAAAGAGAACCGAAGGATGAACAGGGAGTTGGATGGAGAAGGGCTTATCTCCTTAGGCCAGGAGCGTTCGTCTCCTCTCTTACGTTATAGATAGCCCGAAGTCCCGAACCGGGCTCGTATCACTTTTCGCATCGCCGACCAAATAAAAACGGGGGAGAGCAGAATAACAATTTATACCGAAGCATTCTGATCCAATCCAGAATTGAGAGGCCTTCCAGAATAAGAAAAATACTGCGACGTTAATAAACCACCAAACCAGAATTTAATATTACACAAGATTGCAATATTTGATTATAACATTTACGAATTTTTTTAAAATCAAAAATGTCCTAATTGGGTTTAAAATGAATGAACACTTCTCTCCCTTATCGACATCTTTGTATGGCATAATCTCGCTATTTATATAATCTCTCGGCATTACGCTACTGCTTTGTTATCGGTCTAACAAGGGGACCAGGTTGGTGTGTCAGGGATTTGGATCCAACTTTTTTGGGTGATTATACAACTACAAAATTTCGGACACGTATACCCCACTTATTTCCAATAAGACCTACATCTCACGATTTCCGAATAATAATTTATCAATAACCAAAATATTTAAAAAAAAAAACACTAAATATTTATCAAGCAAACTAGGTCTCAATTTTCCCCCCTGAATATAAACGGATTTTTTGGCGATTCTACACTCCAAAATATCGGACACGTATCCAATACATCTTGTCGATAGGCGCTGGTTTCGCCTTATTTTTTATTTATTTTTTTGAAAGTTGAAATTTTCCATTTTTTAATGTTTATATTCGACGTTCTATTTACTCAAATCAACTATGCGAATATCACTTTGCAGCATTTTTTATGTAGATTGCAATAAAAATGTAGTAAAAACTATCAAAGTTTATGAATCACCAAAAAAAAAACTTAAAAACCAAATATTTTTCAAGTTAACTAGGTAATAATTTTTTTTTCGTGAAACCAATATGAAATTTCATTTTAGCTCTTTAGAGAATCCCTAAATATACATTTTTGTTTGAATTTAAATTTATCGATTTTTTGACCCATAAAATTTTTCCAATTTTTAAAAAGTCATTCTCGGAATATCTGAAACTTTTGTAATTCAAAAAACGGCGAGAAGGATTGTAACGTCAAAAAGACCATTTGAAAGAAGAACGAAGGTTTTTAACGACTTGTGTACCATACAAATATATAAAAGATTTCTATAAGAAAATACACAAAATTGGAAAATTATTTGTCAGAAATTAACCTCGGGTTTTTTTAAATGGAAATAATAGACCGATTTTAATGTTTGATACAGTTATAAAATGCACTTGACAATTAAAAAAAAAAGAATCATCAACCATGAAAATTGGTCTCCTGGGTTTTGGAAAAAAATGATGTCAGAGCTTGCAATAAAAATGCCAGTCAAACAGAACGTAGTTGAAATTTCGAAATTATCAGTACAAAAATTAATTTTCACCCATTTCCTTTTCACGAGAATGAGGTCAAATTCAAGTTTTGACTATTTTCTGACCTACTTTGCTTACAGAATGTTTGCTAAAATTTATCCTTTTAAATCATACAAAATTAGAACATTTTTGTTTTTATGTTATTAAACCAAAAATAATATTTTTTTAATATATAAATAACGATGGTCATTTAATTAATTATACTTTCTGCATTTTGATCTTCATTGCTAGGGATGAAGCAATGTCGCTTCTGAAGCCTAAAGAGCGAAAACAGACGGACCCAGTGTAACAAACATTACTTGCCTACAATGAACAAGCATTAAATTTAACGAGATCTTCTTGAGTCCCGATTTGCTCTTTTTATGTTTATAAACCTTTTAGAAATATCAATTTCTGAAGTTATTTTTATAAAGATACCGTTCAAATTTGAAAATTGAAATTGGGTTCTGTCAGGTGCGTTTCGGCATCATGTCTGACAGACCAACCCAGCAAGGAAAAACAGATCAAAATGATCTAAATTATATGCACTTCGGGAAATCTTAAAATAATATTCATGTTTTTCCACTCGTAAGTGAATGGAAAATAATAAGTTTAATGCTGAAACCCAGCAAGATTAGGCGGAGCCTACAATTTTTTTTTTTTTAATATTCATATAACTAACCAAAATTCTATTTTGACGAACCTAAAACGTTTCAAATTGTTAACCTTTTTTCACTTCAAACAATAAAATCTAAAGGTTGTAAATAAAAAAATATACAATAAAATTATGAAAATAACTTGATTATGATTTGTGTTTATTATGAAAATGATTCGAAATAAATAATATCGATATAGCATGTATATTGCCGCATATATCAATTTTTTAAATGGTACTCCAACATGGCTGCAAATTTAAAACTTAGGACCTACCTTTCCACTTCGGATGTAGTGCCATCCCTGCTTCTGCCAAAAGAAACAATGATATAACTGTTTACTGTCATTGAACACTGATTGGACAGATGATGCGACTATAAACAAAGGCTTGGGGATGCGAATCAGTTAAATATTAAAAATCCTTTGTCAGCCTGTTTTTCCAGGGTTATATCCAAATATCCAAGCCCAAATGAAGTGGCAAACTTGTAAGATTTAATTTCCTGATTTGTCTTGTATCATCAGGAAATGATAATCGATGAATATCAATATAAAAAAAAGAGTTACAGTTGTTATTTACAACATTAAAAGTAAAATTATCCATAATAATTAATTTTTATAACCAACTAAATTTTTTTTAATGTATGTATGAAAATGAGATTTCTAATTTGACTTCTTGTTAAAATTTCGATGAAGTTTATATATTTACAAATGAACCTACTTCTTAAAATGAAATTGATTTAGTACTCAAACTTTACGAGATTAATTTAAGCATATTTATCAGCAGGTTCTGGCAGCTTTTTTGAAATAATATACTTGGCAAGATCGAAGGAGATAATCGAAAGCAGGGTAAATAGGTTGATATACGGACACTTTTAGGCCAAAGCCCGTATATTGTCCGGCTCAATGTCCACTTAATGCAAAGATGCCATTCTTGGCTCATTATAGAGAGCAAGTAGGCCACCTGAAATGATAATCTCAGTCCTCCTTTTTTAGAAGGAAACGCGTGTGGTTTGTATAAAAAGATTAGTTCATGGGACACCCTGCATAAACAATGTTGATTTATGCTAGTTTGATTTTTTTTTTAAATTGATTTTATTATAATGGAAGTTTTTTTACAGATTTTAAATAATCTTTATAAACTTTTTTTTAATAAGACTTAAAATATGTTTATGATTGCTGCCAAAAAAATTTTAGCGAAAATTTCCTGTCAATTATTAATATAAACGCCAGAATAATAAACGACAGTTAATATAAAATGTAATGAGTTCTCTTGTGTCATAAAACAGTTTTCAATGACAGTTTTTTCACCCCTTTTTTTTTTCAATATGACATGGTTAAATGGACAAATCATGAAAACAGCTCAACGTGACTAAAACATGCACAAGCACAGATCAACTACAGCACAAGCGATTAATTAAAAAAAAAAAAAAAAAAAAATGGGAATTAGTAATTAGAAAAATACAAAAATTTGTTAGCTTTATTATTTGTTAAAAAGTTTTATGAGAAAAGAAAAAGATTTTTTTTAAAGTGTGGAATAAAAACGCGTTGTGGAATTAAGGAAATAACTTTATTTGACAGACATCACAAAACTTACAAATTAAATTGACAATTAACCTTAACGTTATTAACACTAAACATGTTTTTTTTAAACATAATACGAGACGAAAAAAAAATAAATAAACAAAATAAAAATAAAAAAGTCACGAAAAATAAAAGAACAATAGATAAATTGTTAATAATTAATCTATAACCTAGGTTTTTTTTGTTTATAAGTTAATAATACTGAACAGTCTTACAAAAATATGAAGTTAGGCAAAGACCATCTAATATTAAATTTAAATAATCACATTTTTATCACGTTTGGCCGAAACTTAACAATCCAACGTTATATACAGGTGATACTACCAAAAAAATAAACGGTAGTCTAACATTTCTTAGAAAATACAAAACTCTTGACATGCTTCTATACCATGCACTTTCTCAAAGGCAATTTTTGTTTTGCCAAAACTTGAATTATAAACTGGTAACTTCAAGGGATCAAAGTGCAAAAAAAATTAAAAGTGTAAATATAATAGAACGGAAGAGTGATGCGTTATTACGTAGTAAAAGTAGCCGAGAGAAATAAGCGGGACTGAGGGAGCAGAGAATCTTTGATTCACAGGTGGTTAGGACTCAAGTGGAAAGCTGATTGTTGATAGAATCACCTACTAATGATACTAAGCCTCCAGAGAGACCTAAGTAGCCCTCCTACCTTATCAGAATCGGTGGTGTTTCCGGAGCCGAAGGACGCCAAAGATCCCCTGTCGAGGTTCTCGACACTCTCGTCAAGAGATCCGGTTTCTTCCATGTCCCTGTAATTGCAAAACATACCTTTAAAATTTTAAAATTAAAATTTACATCTCAAAGTTTTAGCTCGTGGATCAAGCTTGTGGAAACATAAGTTCATTCTGCTAATTCAACTTCCATTTTAATATTTACGTAATTATTATTTTTTTTAAATATTCATCACATCTTAAAGAAGAATATTGAGAATCATTCAAACACATAAGAGGTTTAATTACGCTTAACCAATGATTACATACAAAATACAAACTAATGCCAGCAGATTAAAAAATAAAAAACTAATAAATGGCTAAAAAACAGTCACCTTCTACTTCTTAAAAGACGTATCGACTTCATTGAACTAATGAACAAGGGAAAGTACAATAAACCGAAAGAGTAATGCTTGGAGTGCAACGTTTTTTGTTTTTGTTTTTTAATTTCACAAAAACAAAAAATTTGAAATAATTCAAGAAATAAATTGTTTAAAATTTTATTTATATTGTTTTTTAATTTTAAGCAATTCAAATGAGTGAAAAATAATTACAATGATTGTAAATATATAATTTTATAGTTGTAAATATGCTATTTTTTAAATAATGATTATTTGGACATCGTGGGATGGGGTCTGGTGTGACGTAGGTTTTAGAAAAACATTTTCTTTATCGTGCCAACGTTTCGATCTTTATCGAGATCATCTTCAGGGCCTGGGTTTTATAATCATTGTTTAAATTATAAAGATCAATCTAGGGGTGTGAAAAAATGAATTTATACAATGATAGAAATTTTAGACTCAATCAAAGTATTTGAGTGTGTACGAATTTTTACATTTGAAGCCAGGGTTTTAGTGATAAATGAACGCGAGACAGGAAGAAAATTTTGCAAATGTAGATAAAAAATATATTAAAACTTTCGTTCATGAGCAAAACACAAATCTATCTGGTAATTTTGTAAAAAATAAAAATTTTTACAATTTATGATTATTCAGAAATCGTGAGATGCAGTCTCGTGTGATGTAGGTTTCAGAACAACATTTTCTTTATCGTGCCAACGTTTCGATTTTTATTGAGATCAACTTCATGGCCTAGGTTTTATAAACATTGTTTAAATTATACAGATTAATCTAGGGATGTGAAAAAATGAATTTATACAATAATAGAAATTTTACACTCAATCGAAGTATACTTTGACTGAGTCTAAAATTTCTATTGGGTTGTCCGGAAAATAATGCAGGATTTTGGTATTAAACAAAAAAAAAGAAACTAGTTACTTTAAAGCAATGTTCTTTAATCAAAATAATTTNCATACAAATGAGTAATCCTGTAAACGTAAACAGAATATTTTATATAGATTTTTTTTAATGAAAACTTAAAATCCTGCATTATTTTCCGGACAACCCAATAGCATTGTATAAATTCATTTTTTCACATCCCTACGTGTATCTATAATTTATACAATTAATTAAGGTTTTTAGTTGAGATAAAAAAGTCAATGACACGAACGGGACTCGAACCCACGATCTTCGGCTGGAAACACCGCTGCTCTACCACTTGAGCTATCGTGACCTTGATCCACTCGGACACCAACTTCCCATCTCAACCCCACCTTTTGAGTTTTCCCTCCTTTTTGCCATTTTTCAAATGTCGTGTAATCGAATTGGATTCTCGGCGACAAATGAGATGGCCATTCAAATTGATTACACAACATTTGAAAAATGGCAAAAAGGAGGGAAAACTCAAAAGGTGGGGTTGAAATGGGAAGTTGGCGTCCGAGTGGATCGAAGTTACAATAGCTCAAGTGGTAGAGCAGGAGTGCATCTAGCCGAAGATCGTGGGTTCCAATCCCGCTCGTGGCAGTGACTTTTTTATCTCGACTAAAAACCTTAATTAATTGTAATATATTAATTGGTCAAGCGGACCACGAAATTAGTGAATTTATACAATATTTATAAAACCCAGGCCCTGAAGAAGATCTCAATATCATTCAGTCTAAAATTTCTATCATTGTATAAATTCATTTTTTCACATCCCTACATTTATCTATAATTTGAACAATGTTTTTAAAACCCAGGCCCTGAAGATGATCTCAATAAAAATTGAAATGTTGGCACGATAAAGAAAATGTTTTTCTAAACCTACGTCACACCAGACCACAACTCACAATTTCGAAATAATCATTAATTAACAGTCACTAAACACCACACATTTTTAAATAATTGTTTGTTTCTTTATTAAATTTATTTTGTAAAAATTAAAAACATGGATAATAACAATTGAAGGGCACAGAGGAAAAACGATGAGGGTCTATTTTTTCAGAATCGAGATTTCACCGTCATCTGTTGGCTTGTGACATTAACTATGTATTAACCTGCCAAAATGAGCGGCACAGCGGAAGAACGATGGGACTCCTGTGCGCCTAAGGATGAACGAAGAGGATCCATTTCTCCGGCATTCAAAAATTCATCCACAAGCAATCAGAATGCTTATAATTTTTTGTGACTCATGTGCAGGGCAAAATAAAAATTAAATAGTTCTGCGATTCCTTTGCCATCTCGTGACAGAAAAAGGAAGAATATACTGTGTAAAAGTTTTCTTTCCCATCGGTGGCCATAGCTATCGGGAGTGCGACAAGAGATATATGATTAATCAAAAATCCTATGTAGATATGCCTCAAGGATGGAACGGATTGGTCCGAGCAGATGCAAACCATAACCATTCACTGTTATCAATTGTAAGAGGGAATTTTTCACATCGTGGATGAATTACCTAGTACCGATGTACAAATCGAATTGTCCCATCCCCCACAAGAACGATTCAATTTTTGAATATCTCTTACACACCACAGTATATACACCAACGCACTTCATTCTGTGGAGCTTATAATAACCACTACGTGTATGGGTGCCACAAAGGCAAAGAACTCCTGCATCAAAACAGCAGCTTCGTAACTCCTACGAGCTCCATTCCTATTAATTTGGAAAAATATAATGACTTGCAACACCTGACAGAGTTTCTCACTAACGAAGTTGCCAGGTTTTACAATAATTTGATCACAGATAGAACTGCCACAGAAACTCAGGATGATGTTTATTTTGATTATGAGGTAGAGGATGAGTAATGTAAAACTTTTTAGCTTAGAGCTTTTTAACTTTTTTCAGTTTGTTTTTACAATAATTAACCTAAAATTTTGACCATACATATATTTCAGAATTTTCGTTTCACTTGTCTGTTCATATTTGAAATTAATATATAAAATTTCATAAACATATTTTCTTATTCATTCCTGGGTTCGAAATGAGGGTTTAATGGTTTCTGTATCATGAGAATTACTCAGAAAGAACTCTAAATGTTATTATAATTGTTTAATCAAACATCAAAAAAAGAAACTATTTCACCAGTAGTAATGAAACTTGAAATTTAGTGTTTCTCAAATGTTTAAAAAACAGAACCTCATAATTTTCCCACTGGACCCTTCAATTGTAAATATTAAAGAAAACAATTATTCTGTAAAAAAGTTTTCTTCGTATTCTTTTTTGTTCAGCATGGAAATATTTTTCCTCATTCACACATTGATGAAGAAAAAGTAATCAAAATGGATTTTTGAAAATGCTTAGAATATAAAAATTCTAAATAATTCATAACTCATTGAATCACGCCAAGGGAAATGGACAAAGTCCGTTGAGTGGCGGGTTTGACTTTTGCTGATTATGGTTGACACTAATGTGGAGTCATGGCCTAAAACCCTACAAAATTGTAAGTTGTAAAATATTATTTTCTATTTAGAACTAAAATACTGTGAATTGATTTAATGGTTGCGAAACTTTTGGCACGAGCATGTTTCGGGGTAGGCCGACCGGCAGACTATTTTTTTTAGTATGTTTCACGTTGTTTCCTTCTCTCTGCATAAACGCGCTTGCCTCGAGTATGACAATGAACCAGGAGACAGTATAAAAAGAAAAAGAGAGAGGATGCATGTAAGGAAATGAGCAACAAAATTGGACAAATACAAAAAGGATCGCCATGATAGCAAACTAGAAAATCTGCGGAGTGGTTCGGTCGTAATTTTGATCCGTGTTTCGAGCCTTCGCAATTATACATAAAGAAATATTTGTCTGTAAATGACAATTACCTGCTGGAACGTTGGCTGCTGCCTTTCAGCTTGGCAGGCGATTTTGGAAGAGATAGAGGTAGCGCTGTACTGAAATAAGTTTCTTGTATAACTTCGCGCAGTTTCTTGACCCAAGCCTGCTTACTTTCAAGTGAAGAGGCCTGAAACATAATAATAAGTTACAAACAGTATTAACAAAAAAAAAATATATAAAAAAAAATAATAAAAAAAATAAAATAAATCACCTTAAGTACGATCCTGTAGTCAGAAATTGGCGCTCTTCCTGTCCAGACGGCAAATTTGCATTCATCACCTTCAATGTGTTCGGTAACTCCTAGTTCCGAGGTCTAAAAATAAATTCACTAGTTTTAGTGGTCCGCTTGACCAATTAATACATTTCAATTAATTAAGGTTTTTTTGTTTTTTTAGCTGAGATAAAAAAGTCAGTGTCATTAGTGGGATTCGAACCCACGATCTTTTGCAACGAGATCTTGTGCTTTTTCCCGCTCGTGACACTTCCTTTTTTATCTCAACTAAAAAAACAAAAAAGTCAGTGTCATGAGCGGGATTCGAACCCACGATCTTTTGCAACGAGATCTTGTGCTTTTTCCCGCTCGTGACACTTCCTTTTTTATCTCAACTAAAAAAACAAAAACCTTAATTAATTGAAATCTATAAATAAATTATTTAGTGTAAAAAACTAAAAAAAAAAAATAAAACACGACAAGAATCATTATAATTGTGAAATATTTAAATTACCATTAATTTATTTTTGTAAATGTATTTAGCCTTCCCAGCCGAATCTTTTACTTCTTTGCTAAAGACTAGATATAGCTCGAAAAGGAAGCAGTGCCTCTCTTTGGACTTTCTGATTATCTGTTTTGGATCCCATACGTGCAGGCTGTCCTGCAGGACGACCTCGCCAAGCTCGTCAAGACTCACGTCGCATCCGTCGAGCAGCGACAAGTGAAGTGCGTCGTTCGCTTTTTTAGGGACATTAAGCATCACTTCCAAACCATCCTGAAATTTATAAACTCTACTTACAAATAATTCTAAATAAAAATTCAATAGAGAGGAAAAAAAGAAGTTATACTTTTGTATAGAAAATTGAAGACCTTGAATTATTTTTCTTTAGTCGAATTAAAGATTGCCTTAAAAAATTTTTATGAATGCGCTCTTCCATTGGAGACGAATTTTCAAATTAAAAAGAAAAAATCACGAACACTCAGAGTTGCAAAATTAAACTGAGAGTCATTGAGTCATTGAATAATAAGAATATGAAATAATCTTGCCCGATCGGTCTCTATAATCTTATCTCAGATAAAACACACCTTAATTTGACATGTCTCATTCTCACCTTAATTTCCCCTTGGCCTTCGTCGCAGCACGACTGTAGGTCTTTGAGGAGCAGTTGATATTTTGTGATCCTTTGTACTGGTTTAATGAGGTAGGCGGCGATCGGGTGTTCAACCTTGTGCTTTTTCTGAAGCTCCTCGAAATAACCGCCGCCATGGGAGACTAGCACCGAATTGCTCTCCGGTTTGTTCTTGCAGTACTCGACGTACATGTCAAACTTGGGCGCCTGTAATCAACACAAAAATCCCATTAAAACACTTACACAAACTATTTATATCATTTTAATGCTTATTTTGTAAAGACAGATTAAACTTTTAGGTAGGATGTCTTTGGTGGAGTTATTTAATATATCAGACCTGACGACTATTCACAGTATATATTTAAATTTAAGAATAATCCGTATAATTTTAATTTACACAATATTATAACTTATTCTCAGAATGTTAGAACCTGACATCACAGCATACAAAAATTATTTGGAAATTTATCCAAGATTGTGGCCATGGCAATAGAAACCAGGTCAATCAATCAAGCTCTTTTTTTAATTGAATTGAGTAAGTGAATATTTAAACGATAAACAAACTTGAAACTTGAAAAAAGAAATAAGTAAGAGACACTTGAGAATATTTAAATGATAAAAGATAATATGAAATAAACTTGTCAAGTGCAATAACTTGCTACCCACTTTTTTAATTACTAAATAAGGGGTTAATATAAATTAAGTTTAAATTTCCTCTCCCCAGCATTGAAAAGATCAAGAAACCCTGGAGAGAGAAGAAAGCCAGGGAATAAAGAAGACAAATTAGTACTGAAGTTGTCGTATACAAAGGTTGGTTTTGCACAAGAAAATGTTAACTAAAAAAATAAAATAAAAAACTTAAATAAATAAAATGAAGATGAAGAGCACTGGGAGAGAAAGAGCAGATGAAGGAAGCAAAATAAGAAGGCAACGAGGCAGACCCGAGGACATAGACCCGGAAAAAAAGAGGTCGACATTTCACCCCGGATTTTGCTCCTTGTGCACAGTTGATCTGGATCGAGTGATCAGGATGGGTCCCGGTAGGGGATTTCGGTCTGCCACGAGGATGATTTTACCATCGTCCGGGGCGAATCAGGATGTGAACTGTCAAACAAGCCGAAGATGGTGGAAGGAGAGAGGATGTCGGCAGTGTAGCCGAAGCCATCCTGGAACATGAAATTAGGATGGATACCCGGGACAGGGAAAGGAGGACTTTCCCATCATCAGGTTGAGGAAGAAGGCTCTCTAGAAAAACCATCAGAACACTGAGAACGGGCAGCAGCGACCACCAGAAAAAAAGTTTTGTGTGTTCTACTTGGACAAGGCATTTGTAATTTTTTTTTTTTTTTTTTTTTAATTTTGTTAGTTCATAAGTAGTAACAATCATTGGTTTTATTTTATTTAATTAGCTTTTAAGATGATATGATAATTTTGCCCGGTTGTTTTCTGTTAAACTGTTAACTTTTGTTGTATAATTTGAGTTTTATTTTTTATTGAACGGAAAGCCAACCCTCCATGGTCTCCAGGGGTTTCAGGGCAAGTTGATCATTACATTTTTTTGACTCTCTGCTCTTGTGCAGGGGAGTTTTAATATTTTTAATCTAAATTATCCATCTTTGGTTCCTTACTCTTTATTTTTGTCATTGTATTTGTAAAAATGGAATGTTTGCCGCCTAAGCTTTTTTTATTTTTAGTTTTCATTTATGTTCAACAAGTATTTATTTACTTTTCACCCTACCATTTCAGAAAGATAAAAGAGAGAAAATGAAAAATCTAATCAACTCAAAGAAAGAAAAAAAATTTTGAGTTTAAGGAGACAAAATGAAAGGTAAATAAATTATGTTTTATAAAAATAATAATTTAAAAAAAGACATACCCATGTGACAAAGCAATGTCCAACATCTTCCGGCATCGTCTCGTACTTTTCGAGCTCCTTGAGGAAGATGTCCCTGTGGAAGTCGCGTATGTTCTCAACGTTGCCAAAGATGACTCTCTCCTTGCCGAGAATTCCGGACGGGACGTCGTTAGCGATGCGCATTTCGTCCAGAAACACTTTTATACAAGTTTCTAGGTCTTTCACGTATGTTCTTTCCGTTTGTAACAGCTCGGCCATGATGAACCTTAAAAATTGATCAATTTTGTCAATAGGCTTGATTTTTTTTATTTTTTATTTTATTTGCGTTCAGTTACTTACTCCTTTCTTCTGGCGGATCTTCGCTTTTCTTCATTGAGCTCTTTGAGGTCTTTCGTCGATTCTTTGACTTTCGACTCTAAATTTGGATCAGAATTTCGATCGATGCTCAGTTCTTGTTTACCCTCATGTTCTGTCGGTATTCCAAGACGTGTTTCCAATTGGGACCTAAGCATGAAAATGTAAATGTATACAATATTTCAAACAACCTTAAAAGTCAACTTTATTATTTAAATAAATCCAAATGAATATCGAAATACTAACTCCTTTTTGCAAAGTAAACATATAAAAAACAGTTGAATCATTAGAAAATATAAGCTTGTTATTATAAGAATTAGATAAGACACACCTATGAATGGCCAAAAGATTGCTTAATAAAGGTCCAGAAGAAATTATGATATTGTAGACGGGGCTGTTTGTATACAAAGTGCAAACCAGGGGACGCACCAAGCCCACCGCTGTATCTAACATTTTTGTTTTGACAAGATTTCAATCAACATATGCTAAAATGGGGAAAAATTCGAACACGGGATTTACAAATACGGAGAGAGGGATCGCCAGGATTTTTGATAAGATAATAAGTGACGACAGAAACTGCCCACCACTGATATAGATATGAAAGGCACACACACCGTTCCCTGGATAAATATAGTCTTAAGGTGAAAATAATCGAGTGAAAAATCTAGATAAAAGTTATTTTAGCATGTTTAATCGGCCAATACATACACCTGACACAAAATTGAAAAAAAAAAGCAACTCTTTTGCAGTAATTAATCAAGATGTATCGGGTAAAAACATTTTTAATATCATCCCTATTTCTTTTTTTTTAAAGATCTAATCTCGAAGAAAAGACAATGAATAGCCATTGTCATGTGAGTTTACCTTTATAGGTAGATTTATGATTGAACAAACCAGTAAATGTGGAATAGCATCTTGAATAGATCTAGCATCTTGCCATGAAAAAAAGGTCATAAAAAATCTGGTGTAACAATACTCCAGGCATGAAGCATGCAAAGAAATTCAAAGATGGATCACCTGCAAGATGTACAAAGAAACTACTCCTGACAGGGCACTGATGCTTAAGAAGGCACATGCATAAATTAAATTTTAAGAGGGACTACAGAAGAATATGCAATTCAGTTTTTCCAGATAACATATCTTTTCTCAGATGTGTTGAAACATAATGATAAATGTTAAGTGTCTGTATGATGTCTTGTGTATTGAGTGTGGGTTATTAATGACAAAAAAAAATTGGCCATCAGCTTTTAGATGGCGATCTGAGGGTTTGTTTCTTCCAAACCAAAATCCCCTTTTAACAACCAAGCAAACCACTTATGGACGCCATTTTCTAAAGCTACTACTAAGTTGGAGTGGTTAAAAGTACAAATTATCATGATAAAATTTTTTTGAGCATACCTATACTTGTCCATCCGTGATGAAAAGTCCTTGTAGGTGTTATCGACGGCAGCCACCCATGTTTTGACTTGAGTCGCGTGTGCATGGCCTTTTTCCACCAGGCTGTCGGCAAGCTGGATGAGAAGCTTCACCCTTTCCCTCGTCTCCTTTGCAGCGGCCTTGAACTCGTTATGCTCCCCCAGAAGGCTCTCGGTCTCTTCCTGCAGCGAGAGAGAGGAAAAAAAAGGTTAGGAATAACATAAAAACAATTTGCCCAGTAAATAACAGTTCATTTTGAAATTGAAAAAAAAAAAGTCTGTTTATTCTTTTGTAATTGTGTTTTTTACTGTTTTCCTAATTATTGCACATTATCACATGTAATTGGCAAAAAATTCCTAACTGATTTAATAATTTGTTTTTAGATTATTTAAGTGTAATATTAAACATATCGTCGGAGATGCAACGGCACACAACTTATAAATAAACATGTTTCTCAGAATGAGCTTGGCCCTAAATCAGATCAACTGTTTTGACCTAGAAATTTTTAATTTAAATCATAATCCGTTATTACACTCATCAATGTATTAGTCCAGTCCCAGATTTGAAACATAGCCTGGCTTTGAACATGTGGGTTCAAGTTGAAGTAACAAGGACGCCTGTGCTATCACCGCCAATAATTTAAGCCTATCTTTGTGTTTACGTGTTTGGCTTTTTTTTTTTTTTTTTTAAGCGACAATAAGGAAATGAGCAAGCTGACAGAATCTATTTATTTATAAAATTCGGCTAAACAAGCACTCTAATCTTTAAAAACAACAGAATTTTTTATATTTTTTATGGAAGGATGTTTGCTGTTTATACTAGATATAAATTAGTTAGGTTTCCATTTCAAATAAAAAAACTTTTGTATTGTATCCAACACAAGATCATGAAAGCCAAAATAAAGTTACATATTATAAAAAAGAAAAATCAATTAAAGAACATGGATTTTTGACAATTTATATGTGAAAATTGTATAAAAATATCATAAATTATCTTAAATATTTGACCATGAAGCGATCTTGTTTTCTCGAATCAAAATTTGTATCTAAATTCAATGATTTCATTTGTTAATAATTTAAAATATAAATTAGTCAAATTATTAGTTAATTTTTTTTTACTATGCGATACTGCCTATAAGGAGAAAATGGTTACTATTTTTCTTTGGACGACATCTTTGACTAGATCTGGTAGCGAGACAAATTTCCTTTCGCGATTCGGTGTTATCCATAGCTTCCGCCTCTTTCCGAACAGACAAAACTTTTTCCTCATTTCGCATCATCTCAGTCGTTCGTTCGATCTGTGGGACAGTGATTGTCCGAACGTCACACTATAGTGCTGGCCAGAACTCAAATCGGCCCTACCATCGCCAACCGGATATAAATAGAAACTTACAGATTTGGCCAAAAAATGTGTTTATTAGCGGTGGCCCACAATTATTTTTTTTCCAATTTAAATTCAGTTTCAAGGTTATTTAATTGATAAAGAAAATATTTTTCTAAACCTAAATCACACCAAAACTGCATCTCACGATCTCTAAATACTCTAAATATTTTTACTCTATGCAATTGAAGTGAAAAATCACAATTTTAAGAATAAAAATGGAAAGCAGTCTTATGGTAATCTATTCCTTTTGTTAATTTGCAAACTACTTGTTTTAATAATACTCTAAAAAAATATTTGATTATTAAGTGATAAATTTATCTTGTATGTTGAAATATACTACATACAACTCTCTTGTTAGAATGTGGTCCTGATTTTTTTTTTTTAAATTTAATTTTTAATTAATTTTAATCTTGTTTTCCATATTACCCAGAGAATGGACTTGTGCTGGCTGATGTTGATTATAGGGGAAGTGGAGCGTGTTAGAAAATCCCAGGGCAGACAATAGGAATCGAACCGATGACTGCAGGGTCTATAAGCAGAGAGTCTAACATGTTACCACTCGGCTATTCCGGCGCTCAAATGACTTCTTACCCGACGCAATGTGAGCTAAAGCCACCCGATGTCTAATTTTCCCCAGAACTTCCAAATTCCCCGGGGGTCCCGTCTGTATTCCAATCTGTCCTGGCTCTCCCCTCGTCCAGATCTCAGTACTCCTAGGATCCTTCCTTCATCATTGTTATCATACGTCGTCCTCAGTGCATCATCCCTCCAATTTAAATCCTCTCACCACGCCTACAAAACCTGATCCCCCCCCCCCCGTGACCTTATTCTCCCCCAACACAAAACCCACTCCTTCAAAAGATCCTTCCTGATCCGCACCGCCAAATTCTGGAACTCCCTCCGTTTATTCGTCAAGCCACCTCTCTTAATTCCTTCAAATCCCTCTGATATAATCATCTCCTCTCCCTTCAAACAGAGTCTTTTCTTAAAATTGTTATAAAAATTGTATTAGCTTAATTTTTTAAAGTCTGTTTGTCAGTTTATTTGATTTGTATGCGTTTACTTTCACTTAATTTTTCCCGCCAAAAAGTTATTTGTTTTTGTGCTGTTTTCACTCTGTTCTATTTTACACTTAATGATTAGCGGAACTTCTATCCAGTTAAATCATTGTATCATTCTAAGGATACGCCGTCCTCGAATAAATATATATTTCCGAAGGGGTACGATCGGCTTGGTTTCAACGGGGGCCAAAAAAACATGGGTTCAATAAGTGAACCTCACTTGTAAACAGCAAATATCTTACATTGATTTCTATATCAGAAAAGAAAGAAAATGTTGAATGATTCTGTAGTTTGTATTTTGGGATGATGAAACATCAATTTGATTATCTGCATGGGATTATCTAAGTAAAGGAACAAATTACTATATACTATTATATAATATATTTACCATATATAATATGTACATAATCAAAGACAAAAAATGAAGACCGGACGTATTTCTTTGTTTATTTCAAACCATAAGTATTTTTATCTATACATTAATTACAACGATGTTTTGTTATATTTCGACCTCAACAGTTTAACTTATGATTTTTCCTTCTCGAAGGTGGGATAATAGGTCATCTCATGGGGCGTCAGTGGCCGCAACAGTTTAGGCGTTGACACGGTGCTCATCACTGTAAGGTAAAGGTCAGGGGTTCGAATCCAGCGGCCCTGCATTCGAATCCGACATACTTACAAGTGGGCTTTTTTCAAAAACATCGGCACCCCGCGGGTTAAAAAAAAGGGGGAGAAAAAAAAGTTTTTCTTTCAATACACACGTTTTGGATTTATTTTAATCCTTCCTCAGGTGATTTAACGCAATGGTTAAAACAGTGGTCGTCAGTCATTAATATTTTGTAACAGTTTATTTTAAAAAAGAGCCAGTGTGGTACATATTTAAGTCTTTCAGATCCCGAACAAACTTTTTAATATTTTGAACCTGACTGAGTATATTTAATATTAAAACATTTGTTCGGGGCCTGAAAGACTTAAATATGTACCACACTGGCTCTTTTTTAAAATAAACTGTTACAAAATATTAATGACTGACGACCACTGTTTTAACCATTGCGTTAAATCACCTGAGGAAGGATTAAAATAAATCCGAAACGTTGTGCATTGAAAGAAAAACTGTTTTTTTTTTTTTTTTGAGATGACCTATTATCCCACCTTCGAGAAGGAAAAATCATAAATTAATTACAACATAGTTACACTAATGTAAGCCAAATTAAACAATATCAAAATTCATGAGTTTTAATTTAAATTTTTTTAAAATTATGATGGTTTGAAAGAAAATTTACTAAAACACCGGAAAATCTTTTAGTAACAGATTAAAATTTAACAATCAATTTTTTTATCTAGTTCTTCTCATGATGCGTTGTTATGAGCGAAACCAGGTAATAAATAGTGAGTTAAATTCATTTTATCACTAAATGGAATTCTGGTGTTTTGATAAATTTTCTAATCATACTCATAACAAAAAAATATGAGTGTCCGGTTATATTTGCCTTTGACTATAATCAACGAAAATCTGGACAGGTGAACTCGGTTGCATTGTGTAGTGTACAGTAGTGTTGTGGCAGATGTGCACGGGGTAATCTTACGTTAAAATTAACATCGGATTGGCATCAGGTCACGTCCCGTCGTGTTGCATTGGATAAGTGTGTCCACTGTTTAAACAGCTCTAGACAACATCAGAAATGAACAAGACCAATACTGGTCATGGTTCACAGGTTGAGAGTCTGACTCCTCTAATTTAATCTGTAGTGACCACTAGTTAGTTTCCATGACACTGCTAGATGCCCGTACGACTTATGGAATGTTCTTGCCCTCCACTCTGCAGCCAATCAGAGTAGAGCTTTTCCCTATATAAGCAGGGGCACTGTGCCGCTGGAATGAGACTCGTCAACCCAATGAGATCTCACCAATCACTAATATTCAACGACCTCAGACTCGTCAAAGTCAAAATGCGTTTGAGCATCACCAAAAACCCGCGAGTATAGATGGACCAGTGCTGGTTCAAAATGTGACTTGGAGCCCAAAATCTACATTATACCCTAAGTATAGTTTTAAATATTAAGTACTCACTTGATTGGCCCCGATGTTAGTGTGAGTGTTTAGGTAGTTTTCACCAGTTTCTTGTATCCACTCCATAGCCTGCCTTGCAGAAGCTTCGAACAAGACGAACTGCTGGCATTGGTCAAGGCGCTTCTTCCTTTGCGACCAATGTTCCAGGACCCTGTTTTCTTGACTGAGCAGCTTATCCAGGATGACTAAAATGAATCGGCCATTAATAACCATGATTGTGATGAGGTTAAATAAAAGCGTTTTACCTTTCACTCTTGCCTCGGGGCCGGCTTCAGACGTCGGGTAGTTGTAGTACTGAAGGCTTCTAGAAGTGTATTTTAAGAAAGTCTCAGCTGTGCGTCTCGCAAGCGTGCACGCCTTGAGGAACGCCTCTTTCTGTTCTTGGTGCTTGTTTATCAACTGTGCGACGGCATTCGACGGCGAGTTGCCGTTTGTGCTGCTGCCGCCTCCACACCAGTCTTCATCCCTTTTGTACTCCCTTTCCAGAGAATCCAAAACTGAACATACCTGAAATAACACATTCGCATTGGACAAAATCCCTTCGAATTTAAAATTGTGTTTAAAACCTTATAAAAAAACCGACCTGTTCTGCAGTCTTGTAAAAGTTGAGACTTGCTGTGACAAGCTTATGCCTTTCTTCTGCGCATGTTACAAGCTGTTGCCATCTTTTTGTCACTTCTTCTGAAATTTGTCTTACACTTGCTGGGTCGTAATGATTTGCCGTTATCAAAGCATCAGCTCTGTGTTTAACCTGTACAGCTGATGTGTGGGTTTTCTGAAAAATATTCTTCTAATGATTAAATAGTCCTAAGACGCCTTAAAACAAAAAAAGCCTTACTTCGATAGCAACTTGGAATTGTTCGTGTTCTTTTTTCAGCTGTTCAGCATCAACAAGTGAATTAGGTATGGTGAAACTTGCCATTAACATAGCTTCACCATTTCTGATCCAACTGACAACCTGCAATATTTCCATTAGATAACTCAATAAAAATATTTTGTGTATTAAAATAAATTACCTGATTAGCATCATTTCTGAACTGATAGAGTTGGACACATTGTTCCAACTTGAGCCGTTTGACTTCGGCAAGGTCTTCTAAATCCATTTCCCTCTCATTTAAAAATTCAAGCAAGACTTGGACTCTCGTAGCAGCAGTGTATTGCGAATCTGCCATAAGGCCGACACCAGACGACTCGAGGACGTTGGCGAGCTCTTGCCCGGCCTGTAAAACTTGATAAGTACCGGACTGCATATGCGACACGCTTTCTGTATGCGCCCTCAGCGCTCTTTCAGCCTCCTCAATCGAATCGGGTAACACGGTATTTTCCAGTTCGTTGGACCATATTTCCAACTGTGATGACACCTATAAATAAAAATTGTCAAGATTCTATAGAGAAATAATATAAGGGAGGACTTACCTCAAGAGCGTCGCGTTCAAAAAGTCGAAGCCTGAGGCACAAGTCAAGCCTGAGCTTCCTTGCTGCCCAAAGTTCCTCAAGCTCTTCTCTTTGTTTGTTCAATCGATCGAGAGCAGTTTCAACTGCTGCTACAGAGCCTGTTGAATCCATTTCACTCGTAAGTCCAACACTCCTAAAAAAAGGCCATAATGAAAAATGTGGACAATATGTAACAAAAAAAAAAAGTAAACATGGTAAATTAATTTCTCTTTCAAATCCCCTCTATAACTTTATAAATGAGATTTGACTTCACAAAAAACACACTGAAGAAGGCAAAATGAACACTTCAAACAGGGCAACCTAGCCAAGATAGCAGACCAAGATGATCAGTACAGATCAAATAACTGGTGCATCTTCCTGCAGATTTCAGGAAGAAATGTAATTCCTGATAAATTAATTTGTTGACATTTTGAAGATTAGAAGTCGTTTTTTATTATTTGTGTAATATTTTGAAATATCTAGACATCAGCCATTCTATGGCAGGTTGGCTTTTGGTATTTCCAATGTTTACTACATGTACTTCATCAGTAATCAAGTCCAGAGCCATTGGATTACTTCAGTACCATAAGGCCTTGGGGATAACAACCAAATTACCCTGATATAAGAGCACACAGAGCAGAGAGGCACCGAAGAAACTGATAAATTGGCCAATGAAAGTTTGATGAGGTCACCTATCTGCTCTGAACCCTTGTGTGCATACTGCCAAAAATATACATCCATCAGGCAATGGAAGAAAAGGTTTTCGGTTCAATGGGATTAAAGTTCAGGACAGAGGCATGTGAAAAAGTTCATCAAAGGACCACAGCAGAAAATAACATCAGAACGACCAACACTAGGACGTGCTAGGACTAATGATAGTTGCTGACTGGATGCAGACTATTCAAATGTCTATAGACTTGTACCAGCAGAAACAAACCTGTGCAGATATTGCCAGGAAGAAGGAAAAAAGTCGGACATGCTCTCCATTGATGCAAAGCGTTACAGGAGCTAAGATTCCTACTTTTAGGAGACAAAAAGGCTGAAGGATGCATACGTCCTTAAATAAAACTTGAGAATATGGTAAAAAGCCTTAAGCTAATTGAGAAGTGCTAGATAATAATGCAGATGTACAATAGACCAATACTGGTCATGAAAAAACAGACTCCTTTTGATCTCTAACACTTATTTATTTTCATTTTCTGATTGTATATGGTTTCCCTGGATGGTTTTAGCTTTTTAGAAAGTACATAAGCAATTATTATTATTATTTATAGTAATCCATACGTATTTAGCTGTCATAATTGACCATAATAATTATTACCTTTGGCCACTGCTCTGACCATCTGATTTATCATGACTTTGATCCACTCAGACACCAACTCATCATCTCAACCTTTTAAATTTTCCCTCTTTTTGCCATTTTTTAATTGTAGTATAATCATGATTCGATTCTCAGCGACTTATGAAGTGGCCACAGGGAGCTGTTAGTGAAGTTATTACTTCTTTAATTATTATATTAATCCGTACATGTTTAGCAGTCATAATTGACCACATTAATTATTCTTTTTGTCTAAGGTCTTGGTTGATATGAAAATGAGAAGCAACTTGACAACTGAAAAATGGCAACAAGAGGGAAAATTCGAATGGTTGTAGGTTGAGATGGGTAGTTGGTGTCCAAGGGGATCAAAGTCATGATAGCTCAAGTGGTTAGAGCAGCAGCATATTGAGCCAAAGATCGTGGGTTCAAATCCCTCTCGTGACACCAACTTTTTCTTCTTAACAAAAAACTTGGAGACAAACCGGGATAAAAAGTATGATTAATTGAAATACTATTTTAATATCTATACGTTTTATTAATTAAATTATTACCTCACCTACTTTTTCATCTCAACCAAAAACCTTACATAAAAAGGATAATTAATTGGAATAATTAATATGGTCAATAATGACCACTAAGCAAATATGGATTAATTTAATAATTTTAAAAACGTAATTACTTGATTAACAGCTCCCCGTGGCCACTTTATAAGTTGCTGAGAATCGAAACCTGATTACACGACATTTGAAAATATGGCAAAAAGAGGGAAAATTCAAACTGTTGTAATTTGAGATGGGAAGTGTCCAAGTGGTCAAAGTCACCATAGCTCAAGTGGTTGGAGCAGTGACATATTGAGCCGAATGTTGTGGGTTCGAATCCTGCTCGTGACGCTAACTTTTTCATTTCAACTAAGAATTTAGATAAAAAGAATAATTGATTGAAATATTTATAGTTTAGTTTAGAGTAAGTGGATTAACAGATCTTATAACAGATTGTATCTTGTACTGATCGGTTTGGTCACCATTGTGGCTTTGTGCTATTTTGAATCTAACAACCAATACTATTACTAAAAATATTGAACTTTAAACATCATTGCTTGAACCAGATTTATTTTAATTGTTTTAAACATTTATCAAAAGAACTCTATTCAACCGTATAAAACTGGTTGATTATAACTATAAGATCAACAAATATTTTACGTTTTTTATTTGTTATAAATATAATTTTCTTATAAGCAAAAAGCGTAAAAGACGAGAATAACGAAATATATTGGAAAATTTAAGTGTTTTCGTCGTTTCCACCTTCCAGGAAATATCCAAACAGGAGGAAGAGAGTAAATTGGACCCAGGAGTTCCATTCAAATCGTAATTCAGGCCTCGGCGTTGTGGCTTAGTTCTGCTTAGTCCACCTTTCCGCCAAACCCACGTGGAAGTTAAAAGCATAACAGGGGGGGGGGACTTGTTAAAGTTTAAACGGACTCGCCGACACGGCCGCAAACGACATTTCCGACTGGAGGATTTGCACAGAATGTTTACACTCGAGGCCGGCCAGACCCGGGGGTGGTTTTTCATTAAATTGCCTCCTGGCCTTTACGAAGTGGCCGACCCCAGAAGGGTTAAGTCCGTTTGATGGCAATAAGTACCATTTCAAAGGATTATTTGCGGTTAAACACTGGGAAGGGACACGATTTTTAATAAACCACGCTCGTCTGAGAACAAACTTTTAAGGTTAGTTTTTGTTTATACTTTCATGAGGGGCTTTCAACGACCTTTTCCTTCAGTACTACAGTCCTTACTAAGAGTAACCGGCCAGATTGAAGACGTTGAACAAAGGACACACCTGTGAAGTACTCCAGGTAGTACTACAGTAGATAGTACTACTATCTAATGAAACATCATACGGAAATAAACACTAGATTGAAGCCGAACCCAAAATTTTCCTCTGGTACAAGTCATTTACAAGCTTACCATCTCCAAGTGCACGGATGAACCCCGTGCAAACAGTTTTATCGGACTTAAAACTTGGCAGGTCCACATCATGAAAGTTCTCAATATTGACACTTGGGTTGCATACGCACATGCAGAGAATGTTTGGAAGAATAAAAAGCTCAAAAATAATAAACGGGGTTTATTAATACAGATGGAAATAGAACAGGACGAGTAGGCAGAGACTTTAAGGCCGTGAATTTTGACACCAAGCGAAACCATTAGATTCCATCCGTGAGATCCTCGCTAAAGAACTCGGTGCACAAGAAATACTCACAAGGACTAAAAGGTGCAAAGGTTCTCAGATATCGAAGCATTGAAGGCTTTGGGTCTTCTACTCACAAAAAGATAACCAGATCTGATGTGCCGGGACACGAGGGGATCGAAGGCAACTAGTAAAAGCAAAAGTAGCCACCCTTTGGATCTGAACAGCAAATCGGTCACACCCAAACGCATGCTGAAGTTGAACTGAAGAAATGGATGTAGAAATAAATGACAGCTGTATGAATTTACCATCAAACGAAGATTTTCAACATCTCAATCAGAAAAACAAATATATTTCACTCTCTCTCTCTCAATATCCCTCCTTTCTACAATTTCTCTCTCAATATCACTCTCTCTCTTCGCTTTTCTCTCTTTCTTCTCTCTCTCTCTCTCTCTCTCTCCTTTATCTCTCCTCTCTTTCTTCCCCCCTTTCTCCTCTATCTTTCCTTTTTCTCTTTCTCCATCACTCTCTCTCTCTCTCCTTTATCTCTCCTCTCTCTTTCTTCCCCCCTCTCTCTCTTCTATCTCTCCTCTATCTTTCCTTTTTCTCTTTCTCCATCTCTCTCTCTTTCCCTCTCTTTCTGCCTCCCTCTCTCCTCTATCTTTCCTTTTTCTCTTTCTCCATCTCTCTCTCTCTCTCTCTCTTTCTCTCTCTCTCTCTCTTTCTTCCCCCTCTCTCCTCTATCTTTCCTTTTTCACTTTCTCCATCTCTCTCTCTCTCTCTTCCCCCCTCTCTCCTCTATCTTTCCTTTTTTCTTTCCCCATCTCTCTCTCTCTTCCCCCCTCTCTCATCTATCTTTCCTTTTTTTGCTTTTTCCATCTCTCTCTCTCTCTCTCTCTCAATCTTTTTGTCTGTCTACCAACTGTCTCTTTCACTCTCTCAATCACCACACCTCTCTCTCTCTCCTCTCTCTCTCTCTCTCTCTCTCTCTCTCTCTCCATTTTATTATTTGCCCTAGTTTGTTGTTTGAATTAATTAATGTTTAAAGAATTAGTATCAGAGTAACTTTGATGTATATTGCATTTCACATTAGATATAAAAATGGTCCTTGTGTGATAGAAAAATAAAGCGTTCATCATCATCATCATTTTAGGTTGGGGTAAACCTGGTGTTCTTTAAGAATGTTTAAAAATTCAAAAATGCTTAGTATCGCCTTGCGACTTACAAAGAAAAGTTCTGAAATAGTGATGTGTTTAAATAAACCAAAAAAGAATAAAATAAAGCTTAAAATTTTAAATTTACGTAAATTGTTGGCAAAGGACAAACTCTAATGTTAAAAGTGAAGTTTTTCTTTTATCTCGCCCAAAAGTGAATCGGAAAGAAAAAACGTCGAAATAGACCTATAAAAATATAAAGTAAGGCAGCGTGGGCATTAGGGGGCTTAAATCTCTTCAAAGCTTCTTATAAGTTGATGCGACTTGTATGCCCAAGGCGATTCCTGCCTTCTTCACCTATTTGTAGAAAGAAAAGAGTAAATAAATGGAAGTTAAAAACCTATGGGGCGACGTATTCCGAATGCCGATGTGCGAATTTCCCATCGTACGAGATATTTTGTCGCTTTCCATTTAATTGTCACTCAGGGCGAACCGAAACTCTAAGATGTTGCCCGAAAGACATTAGGCATAAGATTACAATAGTTTGATACAACTGTAAATCTAGCTTGTTCGTTTCAGCTTTGTTCTGCCTATCTTCGTTGGTTTGGTATGATGATGAATGATGTCATCCAAAAAATCTCGCTTTCCCTCAAACGCACGCGATTCCAGAATTGAAACACAAGGATCAAATTAAATCCCGATGATCCCCCCCCCCACGTACAGAAAGAACGCACCGAGTCTCCACGGAAGCATAAAATATTTAAAAGGCCCGGATGCTCGAAATTATTAAATTAGAGATTAGTGCTGTAGGGCGTGCGGAATTATTTATCGCCCCCTTGAAATAATCCTTGGAATTTTATTAAAATCTTCTCAATTCTCTTTTCCGTACGGTCGACGACGTACTCCGATTCATTTTCAAACCACGGAGACTATAATGACGGTTTAAGTTTAAATAAGTCTACACCCAATTTAACAGCGATTACGACCGCAAAGGAAAATACTAAAGTCTATTTTTGGCATAGTCGAAGGTCGACAGAGTCATGAATATCTCAAGGTGTACGACTACAACCTGAACTATTAATGTACAACGATTAATCTATTTGCCCTTATCTTAGTGAATGAATCGCAACAAGTTTCCTTTTGCTTATACCTGTTAATTATTAGACTACCCTAATGAGAATACAGGAACTCCACGAAATGAGCAAGTTATTTGAATTTAAATAAAAAACCCTTCTGTCTATGGGCTGATGCTATTTTGCGTACTATGCCGTTATTGTACAATCGGCACAAAGAGCAAAAGCCGCAAGTCCTCTGATAAGACTAAAACTGCCAGGATATGCTGACAAACATGATCTGACATGAATAAACTACAAACAAATGAAAATATAAGAAAAAAACTAAATACGTTGCAACTTCCCGCTATCATCAGTGCTGGGTTTATTTTGCGGACTATGCCGTTTTTGTATAATTTGCACAAAGAGAAAAAGCTGAAAGGCCTCAGATAGACTAAATCAGCAAGGATAGGCGGACCAAACTGATCTGAAATGAGTAAACTACATACAAATGTAAATACAAAAGAGAAAAAACGAAATGCGTTTCAACTTCTCGCCATCTTCAGTGCTGGGTGGATCGCTATTTAATGAATTAGACCGTTTTTGTTAATTGGCACAAAAAGAATAAGCTGAAAGGCCTCAGATAGAATAAATCAGCGAAGATATGCGGACAAAAATGATCTGAAACGAGTAAACTACATACAAATGTAAATACAAGAGAGAAAAACGAAATGAGTTTCAATATCTCGATTGGCATAAATAGGAAAAGCAGAAAGGCCTCTGATAGACTAAATCAGCGAGGACATGCAGACAAACATGATCTGGCACGAGTAAACTACAAAATAATGAAAACGTAAGAGAAAAAGTAATAGGTTTCAACTTCTCGCCATCTTCAGGGCTGAGTTTATTTTGCGGATTATTCCGTTTTTGTATAATTTGCACAAAGAGAAAAAGCTGAAAGCCCTCAGATAGGCTAAATCAGCGAGGATAGGCGGACCAAACTGATCTGAAACGAGCAAACTACACACAAATGAAAATATAAGAGAAAAACCAATGATGGTTTGATCGCTATTTTGCCTAAAATTCTGTTTTTTACAACTGGCACAAAGAGAAAAAGCTGAAAGCCCTCAGATAGGCTAAATCAGCGATGATAGGCGGACCACACTGATTGAAACGAGCAAGCTACAAACAAATGAAAATATAAGAGAAAAACCAATGATGGTTTGATCGCTATTTTGCCTAAAATTCCGTTTTTGTACAATTTGCACGAAGAGGAAAAGCAGAAAGGCCTTTGATAGGCTAAATCAGCGAGGATAGGCGGACCACACTGATTGAAACGAGCAAGCTACAAACAAATGAAAATATAAGAGAAACAAACAATGCTGGGTTGATCGCAATTTTGCCAAAATTCCGTTTTTGTACAATTGACTTAAAGGGAAACAGCTGAAAGGTCACAGATAGATTAAATCAGCGAGGTTAGGCGGACCACTGATCTGAAACGAGCAAACTACATACAAACGAAATTTTAAGAGAAAAAAACGAAATGTGAAAGAACCAAAACTTCTCGCCATCTTCAGTGCTGGGTTGATCGCTATTTTACCAAAAAGGCCGTTTTTGTTCCATTGGCATAAAGGTGAAAAACATTAACGCTTCCGAATACTGAATCAGCGAAGACAGGACGACAAAAATGATCGGAATCGACCAAACTGCAAACGAAAGAATAACAGAAAAATCAAAACAGTTTCTAATTCTCGCCATGTCCAGTGCTGGGTTCTTTAATATTTGGTAAAAATGCAGTTTTTGATAGATGACAAAGAGTCAAGCCACAAAAGACGTATGACGGACTAAATCAGTGAGGATGATCGGAAACAACAAAACAACATGGACCTCTCAGACCACACGATGCTCTTTTGCTTTCTTACTTGTAAATTGAATAGGGAATCTTCCGGCTGAAAAGCCGCTGTACCGTTACATAGGATTGCACGTAAAAAAGACCAAGAAGCCCCTTATGTTCGAAAGCCCTAAAGTAGGATAATACTCGGAATGATTAAGTTTTAAGAGAACGGGAGGGGAATTTACGTGAGCGCCTCCCTCTTGAGTCATTGTTGACGGATGCAAGGGCCCCTCGACTTTGTCATTCCTGATAACAAGGCATACATCTCCTCAGGGGGGCCCTAGTTAACTAATAACGGCATTTTTCAAAAAAATGTAAATTATTACCCACTTGGCCGTCCTATCTTCAACATTCGTCCCTCCGCTGCCTTTATGAGAACGAGGTATAAAATATGTTGGTGTTGAGTTCTATTGTTATGCATTTTCTTAATCATACCTTGTTTGTTCACAATTACCAAAGAACAATTAGAACATTATTTTGTTTCATGGCGACAGACCTTTTTGAACAAACACCAATGAAAATGACCAAATCTGCCCAACCGTCGTTAAAAGTGGTTAAACACAGACAAAAAATCCTTTTAATAACAGACAGCCAAGCAGCCACAAAAGTACTAGCCTGTAGAAGGTAACATAGCAAATAGTAAGCGAAAATATCCAAAACCTGGGAAAACACAACAACCTGATTATGTCTTGGGTGCCAGGACATAAAGGAGTTCTGGGTAATGAAAAAAAGGTACATTGGCCAGAAAAGGATCTGCAAGATCATGTATAGGCCTAGAACCTTGAGATGACAAGAGCTCACCTCCAGCTCATAATGGATCCACAAAAAAACAGTGGACCAATTCTTGAGGTGTCAAAAATAGTTAACTTATAATTAAAGTTCACCAAAACTGGCAAAAGTATAGGAGTACAGTTAGGGTAAAACGCAGAGTAAAACGACTATGTTCTGGCATCTGAGAAAACATAAAATGGGTATATTCAACGATGATCCCATATGCTGGTTATGCAATGAAGAAGAAACTTCCATTCATATTACGTTCGAATGCGAATAAACTGCTCAATGGAGACATTACAAGGGTATCCTAAAAAAAAGAATAGCAGCAATGATCTACTACTTCTAAAAAGAAGGATCTAGTCAAACGAACTGAAATAAGGAACTAAGAAAAGGAAAATAAGCCAAAATATTGCAGTGGAGAATACCAAACTCCCGTTTCCTGTATCTCATAATCATAATGAGATCATTTGTAGGTTATATAGTATGGGGGAGAAACAGACATCCATATTATCTTCGAATATGAAGCAACTGCTCAATGGAGATATGTCTGAGGTTATATCCTAGAGTACCAAGAAAACCCGGGGAACAGAACTGCAGCTGTCAGTCAACGACTTACTTGTTAAAAAAAGGATCGAGTCAATTGGACTGAACTAAGGAACTAGAAAAAGTACAATAAGCTAAAATGATGCAGTGCTTGGAGGATATGAAACCCCGTTTCCTGTATCCTCAAATCATAATGTGATTATTTGTAGGTTATGTAATATCAGGAAAACAGTCATGCATCTCTGCATGTCGAATACGAAGCAACTGCTCAATGGAGATATATCTGAGGTATGGTTATCTCCTGGAGTACCAAGAAAACCTGGGAAACAGAACAGCAGCAATGACAGCCAATGACTTACTTGTTAAAACAAGGATCGAGCCAATTGAACTGAACAGAGAGAAAGTACAATAAGCCAGAAGGCTGCATTCATTATCATCATAACCTTCAACTATTAAGATAGTTAGGAATATCAGCGAACGATCTTTACGGATTTTCTTTAGCAAAGTATGCTATTTAGTTCAAAAGGATTTTCGAATAAGTTCGAAATGCAGAAACCCGCCTTACAGACCTAAACCCTATAGACTTTGTCGATATGACCTGATTCATCTGTCAAAATAATTAAAAAATTAAGACTTCTTATAAACTGACAGCAGTTGTATCAACCTTATCTTTCGTCTGTCCTTGTTTTAAACATTTTCAAAAATACCACACCAAGGAAACAGATTCAGGTGGAATTTTTTGGTGGCCTGTGAGCTGTTGCCATCTGTCAAAGTATCATCATACTGGGCTGTCTAATTTGGCTATTTCGGACAGATGAATTTCGACGTTCCATCTTTTATGAACGTCTTGAGATATTTTGAACTGCTACTAAGTTCAATTCCTGTTTCTATGTAATGTTTCCTTCGGTAAAAGTAAAGTTAATTCGGTAGTGAATTAACAACAAGGAGATATTAACTTCCATTCAAGTCAGATACTTAGATAAAACAACATACTGATATGGGATCTTCACACAAGACTTATTAGACTTGGACAACTACGAATTTAGGACCGAAATCAGTTTTGATCGTTAAAACCAGCTAACTCTCAAGACATTACTGCGACCGCTTCGGACATACGGAGCTGAACTGTGGTGTTCCGCCGAGCTATCCAATATCCAGCGCATCCAATCTTCCAAAAGCTTCAAAAATCGAACTTCCTTACTATGTCACCAACCTTACAATCCACAACCTCAACATTCCTTTTGCCAGCGAACTGACTACTCATCCCGAGAAGCGACCACGTCAATGACCTCGAGACTTACCCCTAAATCCCTCACAAGGGCATTAGTTTGTGTTTATGTTTCGTACAGGCTATAAATAAATTATTTATTAAAAAAAATCTGATTGGTTGCTTTTTAGCTTACAAGTATAACGATCAGAGAAAATTATTTTTTTGTATTAGAACAGTTTTTGTTTTGCCTGGTTATTTACGGACCTTCTCGACCATTACGCCCACGACCGTTTTCCTTTCGAATCGTGCCAATTTGAAACAAACCCCATTACCCGATCATAGGGCAAAAACTGCCCGATCCCCCCCCCCCGGTTTAACTTGAAGCTCTTAGGGCCCCAATTGGCCGAATAGGATTTTGCAAGTTCAATTTTTCGAAGCCGGGTAAAATTTACGAGAGTCACATCCCCGTTATTGCTCATTACGAGCAACCCTCTCCAGCTCCGAGTATCCTAGCCCGGGATAGTTGCCACTTTCGGGACATTAACCCCGGTTGAAGGGTTGACTATTAATGCGGACGCTGTTGCCGACATGATTTACACCATTGTACCACCCTTTTCCCGTCGGACAATGAGCAATTCCATGTACCAAACCCCTCGGCGTAGTAATCCGCCAACTAAATATATTTACCTGAGCTCTTGCAATAACGCTTCTCCTTGGGCGATTGTATTCAAGCAGGCGTCCAGAGAAGAAAGCCTCTGCTGTTTGCTTGCTTCTAATTGCCTCTCAGCAGCTTCCACTGTGTCTGCTCCGAGCGCATCGCAACTCTCGTTTCGCACCTCCTCCAACCACTCTTCAAGCTGAAAAAGCGAAAAACAAAATATTAAACATTACGAGTATTGTAAATTTATAAAAACTTAAACATCCATAATTCAGACAAATAAAGATATTGGGAAATTTCTTCTTGGGGTCTGCTGGGGGTGAACCTGTAGTTTAGTGGTTTCCGACAATTCAAACTATAAACGAAAACTTAACAGAAAAACCAAACATTCTTCTCCTTCCAAAAAATTCTGTTTGCTGTGATGTTGAAGAAAATACGCAAACGTACTCAAAGGATCACGTATCTCAGATGTACAGGTGTACCCGGGTTATAAAAATTTTATAGTAAAATATGAAAAATTGCCAAGTATCAAAGTTGAACGGTTTAAAGGTATGAAAGGACTTTAAATAGTACGCCGAAGGACCAGTCCGAAAGGCCGGTTAAATCAGCATGCTCTTGATGCATATATCCTGCTTTCAAGAGCCCACGAATACATTTTTTTGAGTGGAAATAAAAGCTCCAAATTTCACCTCGTGAACTTTGAAAGCCGAGAGGCCCTTGACTCTAAAAAACAGATACCCTTTGACTAAACTTTCAAGTTGTGTAATTATAGCTCTTTAAAGCTAATGACCTGGTTAAATATCTAACTCTTTTAGACATCCGACATACTAACATAATTTATATCAGAATCGAAAATTAAAAATTTATTTAATCTCGCATCATCATGCAGACAATCGTCAAATAAAAAATTCTTAAAAGAGAAGGCATTTTACTTTAATAATTGAAAGTAATTCACTTTTCCTGCTTTGAATAAAGCCCTTTTATTAAGTCCCTATTTTTCATCATCGGCTTAGAAAACGTATTAATCGAAGTTCGAACGAAAAATAAAAGCAATTCAAATGGCTTTTAACATTATTCTGCCATTTTCCTGTAAATTCTTATATCAGGGATCGATTATTTCCCCACCCCTGAAGATGGCAAGAAACTGAAAATCGTAGACCAAAACAGGAGGATTGGTGATTTCTTCTTGGGGTTCGCTGAGCAATGAACCTGCAATTTAGGAGTTTCCGATTGTTTTGGTGTCTCGGTCTGTCAGTGGTTTTGCGACAGAACCACCAATGAAGATGGCGAGAAGCCAAAAGCGAAATGTAAGCGGTATGAGGTGATCGGAAACGACCAGAAGTTCATCTATGAGTATCAGTGCTTAATGCGTGAAACGTGAAAAATTGCATATTTTCAAGCAGAAACACGAATAGACAAAAACTCACCACTGAATATGGCAACAAACCGAAAAGCGTCTGATTTACCAAAAAGCGTCCTAGGGTTGACTCATCAAAACAGCGAGGATAGGCGGACCAAGGGGAAAAGGATACAGACAACGACCAAAGATTCATCAAACTGCAGACCCACACAAGAAATTTCACCACAAACAATATTGATTGGCCAATTATAAACAAAATTATTGTTATACAAGGTATACGTGAGAAAAATACGCAGATCAACCACTGAAGAGGAAAAAACGCGCAAAGGAAGTTGATAAAAACAGCCAAACTACACACTTTCCTAACAAAAGTCTCGAATTTAACAAATTTAACAAAATTGGCTCAATGTCCATTATAATTTGAAGGATCTACGAGTATCTAATTATATTGATCGGCCAAGTGTAAACTAAATTATTGTTATATAGGGAATCCGTGACAAAAATATGCAAAGCAATCATTGAACATGAGAAAATACACGTCGAGGCTGATAAAAATAACAAAAACTACACACTTTCCTAACGAAATATCTCGAATTTAGCAGATTTATCAAAATTGACTCAACTCCCGTTATATTTTGAAAAATCAACGAGTATCTAAAACCCACCACTGAAGAGGACAGCAAACGGAAAAGCAAGCTGATCAAAACAGCGAGGAGAGGCGGACCAAGGTGATCGGAAACTATTAGAGGTTCATCTACGAGCAACAGTGCTTAAAGCGTAAAACGTGAACAAGTCCAAGTTTTGAAGTAGAAACACGAATAGACAAAAACCCACCACTGAAGATGGCAACAAACCGAAAAGCGTCTGGCCGTCTGTTTTACTAAAACAGCGAGGCCAGGCGGACCAAGATGATCGGAAACGATCAATGGTTCATCACATTGCACACCCCCCAACAAGAAATGTCAAAAAAATAATGCTGATCGGCCAATTATAAACTAAATTATTGTTATACAAGGAATTCATGACAAAAATACGTAGAGCAATCGTTCATGATGAGAAAATACGCATCGAGGCTAATAAAAACGGCCAAGCTATTCACAAAATATCTCAAATTTAACAATCAATTTAATTTACTCAATATCCATTGTATTTTGAAGGATCTACAGTATCTAAAACCCACCACTTAAGAGGACAGCAAACCGAAAAGCAAACAGATCAAAACAGCGGGGATAGGCGGACCAATGTGCGTAAAACGTGAACAAGTCCAAGTTTTGAAGTAGAAACACGAATACACAAAAACCCACCACTGAAGAGGGCAACAAACCGAAAAGCGTCTGGCCGTCTGTTTTACCAAAACAGCGAGGACAGGCGGACCAAGATGATCGGAAACGATCAATGGTTCACACATTCCACACCCGAACAAGCAATTTCACAAAAATAATATTATTCGGCCAATAGTAAACTAAATTATTGTTATACAAGGACTTCGTGACAAAAATACGCAGAGCAATCACTGAAGATGAGGAAATACGCATGGAGGCTGACAAAAACGGCCAAGCTACACACAAAATATTTCAAATTTAACAGATTTAACAAAATTTACTCATGTCATACATAGATACTCATACTAGGATCTACGAGTATCTATGTACAATGCGACAGCGTGAAACGGTCAAAATTTTCATAAGTAGAAACAGGAGCAGAACAAAAACCCACCACTGAAGATGGCGAGAAAACGAAACGCATTTCACTCTGCAAATTCCTATCTCCAGGTTCCATTTTTCCCGTGGAAAATAAAGAAAATTTGACGCCCGTTCGCGAAAACGTTTCCAAATTTAAACCTTGGGCCGTATCGATTTCCGAGTAAAATCCCTTTGGAAAATTTTTAAGCCCTCTACAAGACAAACGCTTTTATTCGGGATTATTACTCAGGGGTCCACTATCTCCGTACGAGGGTTTGACACCCGGAGAAAAAAAAAATTGGAAGGGGGAGGATAAGCTTATTTGTTCAATTACGCCCGACTCCGTCTTAATAATGGGGCCGTAAACTCGTTTTGCCAAATTGCAAAACGGTCGTTTCACCTTTTTTCTCCAACTCGGACTGTCTCAGGAGCCAGAGATAAATTTTTAGCAATCCCGGTATAAATAACTTATAAAAGAAAAACTACATCCAGAGTTCGCGTTCAAATATCTCTGGATTATGTTTAAAATACGACCAGAGTGGAATGCCATCTGGAGGAAAGGAAAAATGTAATTACTGTATAATTTAAATTAAGCTAGGCATTTGCTTAAACATGTTTTCTTTTGTTTATTTATTATCAAACATGGTCATCAACATCAACCAACGTTTCTTTAAGTCTAGAACTACTTATTATTTTACTCTTCCCTTTTCTCTTTCTTCTCTGTATGTCACCCTGACCGCAGGATCAGTTAGTATCGTTTATCTTTCAAGGCATTAAAATTTTCATTCATATCTTTTCGTTAATAAAATTTCTTTTTGATCCGCAGTTTTTAATCTGGTGAAAGTTAGCGAGAAAGCGGGTTTTTTTGCGATTATTGACTAAGCCCGCGTCGAGTTTTGTCGGGACGCGTCCGAAGTCTCTGGCAATGAAGTGTTCGCATGTATTAGCGCGAAAGATCAATAATTCGTCCTTCTTATTATCAAACTATTGATTCTGTGAATAAGTTTAAAATGATAAACACTAAAGACAAAGCAAGCGAATGCTATTTTCGACCTGTTAGTAAAGAAGCAAGGACCAGGACACGATCGGATGACCAGGTTCGTCCTCTACAGATCTCAACAAGAAATCCAACAACAAATAATATTTGTCGGCCAATTATAAACTAAATTATTATATTCACATGTTTTCGTGGTCCGCTTGACCGAATATCTTTCAATTAATTAAGGTTTTTAGTTGAGATAAAAAAATCAGTGTCACGAGCGGGATTCGAACCCACGACCTTCGGCTAGAGTGGATGGAAGTCACGATAGCTCAAGTGGTATAGCAGCGGCGTATCTAGTGGAAGGCCGTGGGTTCGAATCCCGCTTGGGACACTGACTTTTTTATCTCAACTAAAAAAAAACAACCTTAATTAACTAAATTATTATTACAAGAAATTTGTGATATAATTATTTTATGACAAAATGCGCGCCGAGGCTGAGGTCAAACTGGAAACTTTTCTCAGAATATCTCCATTTTAACTGATTTAAAATAGTTGTGTCAATAACCCAAATATCTTGAAGGATCTATCTAAACCTAAAGCCAGAAAATATATCACAAACCCGCTAATGAAGATGGCGAGAAGTTGAAAAACGTCTGACAAACAAAAAGGGCGAGGGTAGAAGGACCAAGTTGTCGGAAACAATCAAAGCTTCATCAGTGAGACAAGAACAAGAAAACTCACAAAAATATTTTTAGGCTAATTATAAAAAATTCAGGCGTTCATTGAAGATGACAAAAGCGCTGTATGAGGCTGAGGCCAAACTGCACACTTTTCCAAGAATATATCGATTTTAACAATGCCCCTAATATTCTGATGGATCTTTTTAAGAAGATTAAAGCGTGAAAACAGATCACAATGAAGATGACAAGAAGATGAAACCGTCTGACAAACAAAAATGGCGAGGATACGCGGACCAATATGATCGAAAACAATCAAAGCTTCAACAGATTGAAGACAACAACAGACCCCAACAAGAAATTGCACAAAAATATTTTTCGACGCGACAAAAATAGGCAAAGTCCTAAAGATAGGTTTTTCAGCCTCTTTTCTTAGAATATCTCGACTTTAACAGATTTTACATAGTTGCGACAATATCCTTAATATTTTGAAGGATATTAAGCCTAAAGAGTGAAAACAGAACAGAAACCCACCACTGAAAATGACGAGAAATTGAAAAGCGTCTGTTAGACAAAAAGGTCGAGAGGATAGGCGGACCAAGATGATCGGAAACGACCAACGGTTCTTCACCTTGCAGACCTGAACAAGAAATCTCACAAAGATATTTTTCAATTATAAACTAAATTATATTTATACAAGGAATTTGTGATAAAAATAGGCAGGGACCACACACTGAAGATGACAAAATGTGCATATGGGGCTGAGGCCAAACTGCAAACCTTTCTCAGAGTATCTCGACTTTAACAGATTTAACACAGTTGCGACAATTACATCAAATATTCTGACGGATATTAAGCCTAAAGAGTGAAAACAGAACACAAACCCACCACCGAAGATGGCGAGATGTTGAAAAGCGTGTGATAGACAAAACCAGCGAGGATAGGACAGAGATGATCGGAAACGACAAACGGTTCATCAAATTGCAGACCTCAACAAGAAATCTCAAAATATACTAGTTTTACATACAATTTTTGTAGTCCTACTTAGACTTTTCTGCGTTTAAAAAAAATTTCTTCCTTAAAGATATTTACACTGTATTTACTCCAGACCAAAATGTGATATAACGGCTAAACCTCAAGAACTCAGGCAAAATTTTACGGATTCATAGTATGTGTTATACAAAAAAAGACAAAGCAATTCTGTATGAGTTCCAGGGGGAACGAAAGGTAAGTACGCTGATCAATATGGATACGAATCTGTTGAGATTCATAAATATGCAAATGGCCCACACGGTATAAACCCTTCCATCAAAAAATCCGTCCACCTGTTATTGACAAACCTTCAAACTGAAAAGAAACCGTTTAACGACAGGCGAAACAACACGAAGTGTCTTAAACAGAACACTACTACCGACAAGACAATTAAATATGGAAGCAATTAGTGAAAATCTGCGAGGGTTGTTAATTGGATTTGGCGCTGTCTCTGACCCAAACGACCATTACACGGGAATTTCTCCAGGGGACGTTCAATTAAGCGTTATCGATGGTAATTTTAGGGAGTTAGAACGCCGGCAAAATTCCGATCAACCAGAAAGGGCACAAAAAATCCAGAAAGGGTTATCACAAAATATACATAAGAAATTATGAACTTTTTCAAGTTCAGTTGTTCCCAACTATCCCGTGTTTATAAGTAGTACTTTCTTTACCTGGGTGCTGATTAGAAATTAAAAATGTCTGTTTTACATTATATAAAGGAACTGGTTTTTTAAAAATATAAAAAAAATCTACGGGAAGAAAATACATAGGAAAACATTTCAAGGCTGCTCTAAACCTGCAAGAGAGGCAACCTGAGGAAGAAACCAGTTCCCAATTAAAATAAACTTTTCTCACATGATCACTAGTTAAATGGTGATCATTACAAATGATTTCATTTTTTATGTTAATAAATATGTAAAATAAACAGTAAAGAATTTTAAGAAAAGGAGATCTCCGTTTATCACTCTCTCTTTCTCTCTTACTTAATCAATAATGCTATATGTTTTTTTCAGTCACCTTCTCAACCCCCTTTCACTCTCACTCATAGTCCCGGACACTCACCCTCTCTTTCTCCTCTCTCACTCACTCCTACACTATCTCACTTACCCATTGTCTTTTGCTCTCTCTCCCTCACTTTATATGTCTCATTCACTCACTCACTCTCTCTCTTTCCCAACACCTCTTCCGCTCTATCTCTCATTCACACATACACTTTCTCTCTCATTAACTCACTCCTACTCTCACGCACTATCCCTCTGGCTCTTTCTCTCCCTCACTCAGTCACTCACTGTCCATCTATTGATCTTATTGCGCTGACTCCTCTCACTCACTCTCTCTCTCTCTCCCCCCTCTCTCACCCTCTCTCTCTCGTGATTCCCTGTATCTACTTACCTCTTCTCACTCTCGCTCTCCCTCTACCTCTAGCTGTATCTCTCTATCTATCTTTTCTTTCTCCAACATACTATTTTAATCCTTATATATTTAGCGGTTATAATTCACGTATTTAAATATTTCAATTAATTATACTTTTTATCTAAATTCATGGTTGAGATGAAAAAGTTAGTCTCACGATGGGATTCGAGCCCACGACTTTCGGCTAATAGTAACTTCTAACTGTTCTAACCACTTGAGCTATCGTGACTTCGATCTACTCGGACACCACCTCCCAATCTCAACCTATAACTTTTCTAATTTTCCCTCTTTTTGACAAATTTTCTATGGGGTGGTGGTGTCCGTGTGGATCGAGTCACAATAGTTCATGTGGTTAGAGCAGCGGCGTATTTAGCCGAAAGTCGTGGGTTCGAATCCTGTCGTGACAACTTTTTCATCTCAATCAGGACTTTAGGTAAAAAGTATAATTGAAATACTATTTTAATATCTATTAGTTTTATTAATTAAATTATTACATCAGCAACCTTAAACAGTTTCACTTGTTTATTTCAAATTGATTATTTAACAAATCCACAGGGCGAAAATACACAAGTAAAGGATCGAAGGCCGTTCGAAACTACCAGGAGAAGCAACAGAACAAAACCTGTTTTCTATTAGAATTAACATTTATCAAATGACGACTCGCCATTATCGGATTGAGTATTTTCTGGGATTAGTTGGTTACAGAAAGAAATAAAAAAAATCCAGCGAGTAACGAATTATCTCCGTTACCGATTTGGTCTCCCTATCCTTGCTTTTTCGACCTGTCAGACGCACTTTTTCTCCCAACAATTGGCAACCCTATCGACAAAACAGAACAATTGAAGACAACAAGAAGACCAAAATAGATAGTGGCAGACCAAAGCGATTCAGAAAATGCCCAACCTACTCGATCCTCGTTGACCTCTCAAGAGGATATATCACAATATATGAATTATCATAATTATTACTTGTCGTTTAACCGGTGGTTGAAATAGTGAGTAGCGGTTAAGTTAGATGTACGGAAAAACACCTTTTTCATTATCTTGAAAGCATAAAATGTTTTCTATAGTGACATGTTTGTTTAGTTAACTACTGATTTAACAAACAGGAATGCCACTACACTTGATTTGAAGATGACCGGAATTAAGGTCGAAACGTCGGCAATTAAATGGAAAATAATGTTTTCTGATATACATCTGACCTGACCGCCTCTGACTATTTAAACTATGTATAATTATTATTAATTCTAATGTACTAATAAACTTAAACTATTTGCAAGAATGTCTCGTGGAATGTATTATGGTATCGTATTAACATGTCTCATTAAAAAGACCAGGAATTTGCAAGTTTACTCCTAATTAAGCAACGATGTCCTTCTAATAGCTAAGCATTCTTAAGTTGTGATGAGTCTTTTTTTAAAATATAAAGTACCCATATGGGAATTTATAAGTATTAGGAGAAATCCGTTATGCAAACTAGATGGTATGAGATATGGCTGAAAGCTTGGACATAACGGAGTTACATAAGTGTTTAAACAATATGTAGAAGAACAAATGTTTCAGTAACATGTCATTGTCCGAACCTTTTGTCTATTATGAATTTAATGCCGACAGAGTTGAACTACCCACACGCCGGCCATTGTTTCCGTCAATAACACGTTTCTCGGATTTTCCGCAAATAATTCGCCTGAGAGGCGACTTGGTAAATATTCCCAACCGCCTTTATAAATCCGAAAGACTCCCCAAAGGCCTATTGTTTTCCGAGGAACTTTAAAAACATGGGAAAAATATATGCGACAACCTAGTGAAACAATGAATTATATAAACTTTGGGCGAAAATGGCGACTAGATGGCTTTTTTGATAAATACAATAATATAAACCATCACACTTGATGCAAAAACATTTTTTGTTTCTCTATGTAGGAAGCATAAAAATAATCCGTCTCTGGTCTCCAACACGGACAACCGGCCTGGGATTTCTTTTCGGCTCCCCTCTCTGATTCATATTCCAGGTTGATCCCCGGGGATATAGACGGATAAGAGCGGATATGCGGAAACGCAGGTCGACTAGGGGATCGGCAACCCCAGTTTTACTTCAGCAACGTATGTTTTGTCTATTAAAAAACTTTGAAACCTTTAAGACTCGAGAGATCCTGAGGGATCGTTAAAGGCTATCGTTGTCAATCAATTGGACGGGTAGCAATTAAACCCAATTGGGCACATGTCCTACCAAGTGGCTGTTTTACTCCGTTTACATTTATGATTCAGTTTTCCTCTTAAACCCTCGGGCTATTCATTTAAACATCTTCCATATAGAATATAAAGATGTACTTTTAGTTCTTCTGAAGTTTGGTCAATAATCAGCGAATCCTTGCTTTTTTAGTTCAAACTCATTTAGCTATATTTTCAATAATCTATGTTATTTTGTAATGTACAGTCTGATTTTAAAAGATTTTTATGTTTTCTGCCAAACGTAGGACCCCCAACATAAATTGAAAAATGTATTTAATCATGTAGAAACGCCGTATTTTTAATTGATGTTTACAATTAATCAATCAGAGTTCAGTGACCTATGTTTCCAAGGGAAAGAATCCTATTAGAGATAAACCCATGTCGGAATAATGATTTTCCAGTCAGTCATATCATTCGGCTGTTTATTACGATTTTTTGCTATTTTTTAAATTGTCTGCCAATTAATTGTCTTTGGTTCTTCCGCACAGTCATTCGATCTGCCTACAAGTCTGTTCCTCTCCCACCCCCTCTCACTCTCTTTATATATAGGGTGTTTGGCTACTCGTGTTACAAACAACACATGTTTATATTCAAAATGGCACGAAAAAGTACTAATTAACTGTGGTCCGAATCTCAACAGTATCGGAGTTATTCCCGTTTTTCTGATTTTTTAAGATTTCACGACCTTGCTTCAAATAAACAATGGTAACTCCAAAACTAAAAGGTTTTGGACAAATCCGTTGTTACCATTGAGAACAACGTTAAATTCCCAATAAGATGCGATAAATACTAAACTTGTAAACATTGGGAAAATAAGCGTTTTAATAGCCAGAACATTGAATTTTTTTTTTTCAAAAATGAATAACTTACTAAGGTGTTTCTAAACCACTATTTCCAAACCTAGAGACCAGTAAATTTCAGAAAACTTTCTCCATAAAATATCCTTTTTAAGGAGTGTAATTGCTTTTTCAAGTTTGGGGATGGTTAGGGATGGTTAACCCCTGGAGGCACCGGTGTTTTTGGGAAAAAAAACATTTATAAGTATGTCGGGTTCGAATGCAGGGCCGCTGGATTCGAACCCGGGACCTTTACCTTACAGTGATGAGCGCCGTGTCAACGCCATTGCGGCCACCGACGCCTCCTATATCAATACTACTTTTCAACATCATGTTAAATGTGTACAACCAGCATAAGGACTATAAAACACTTCACAATAGCAATATTTAATAATGTAAAATAAATAAAAAAATCTTTTCTTATAACAAGTATCTCGGTATAATGATTAACCCGAAGAAATTAAGAAAGCCTCCAATTTAGAAGAAATGGAAAAAATGTAAAACTACTAATAAAGAATGATTAATATTTGAATTTACTATATCTGTCAAGTATTCAAACTATTATAATGTATTGTATGTTATTTGGCACAAATTATTGAGTTATTTTCAAGATTTGTTTCTTAATAGATTTATTACAGTGTTAATTAAGGTGATGAAAATTTAATTTTATATGTATGTAATCTATAAAATTTTTAGTAAGTTTTATACTTATATAATTTTCGTTAGTTTTTGTTAAATAAATGGATTTTTTTTAAAGTTATTATTACTGTTCCATATCCAGCTAAATTTTCTGTTTTTATTATTATTATATACAAATGATCATCTAGATGCGCATGTATTTAAATTCAAATACATGTTCGTTTCTAATTTAGTGTACGAAAGGATAAATTGACATAACACTGCGAGATTTGTAAAAATAAATCGTTTATCAAAGAAAATTAAATCTTTTTCTTGTTCGAAGAGGAATGAGGAAGTGAGAGAGTTTGTGAGAGATAGTGACTAAGTAAGTGAGAAAGAGAGAGGAAGAAGAAGAAATAGTGAATGAGAGAGTGCGAGAGTCGTAGAGAGGAGGAAGGGGAGAGAGTGAAAGACAGATAATGACTGAGTAAGTGAGAAAGAGAGGGAAAGAAAAAGAAGAGAAAGTGAGAGATTGTGATAGTCTTAGAGAGGGGGTCGGGGAGAGAGTGAGAGGTAGTGACGAAGTAAGTGAAAAAGAGAAAGGAAGAAAAAGAAGAGAAAGTGAAACAGATTGTGAGAGTCAGAGAGAGAGAGAGTGACGGGGAGAGAGTGAGAGATAGATAATGAGTAAGTAAGTGAGAAAGAGAGGAAGAAAAATAAGAGAAAGTGAAAGAGAGTGTGAGAATCATAGATAGGGCGGACGGGGAGATAGTGAGAGACTTTGTGAGGGAAAGATAGTGACGAAGTGAGAAAGAGAGTAGGAGAAAGAAGAAAGAGAGTAGGAGAAAGAAGAGAGAGTGTCAGGGAAAGAAGAGAGTGTCAGGGAAAGAAGGAGGGGAGAGAGTGAGAGACTTTGTGAGAGATAGCGAATTGTTCTTGTAAATATGATTTATTATTTTATATGATTCTGGACTGTTATGTCCCATTCATCGATTAGTGACCGCTTTTATTTACTTTTTGTTCGGCAAAGAACCGCGTTTTTTTCCCGAAGGTTTCTAATTTATTTGTGAAGAAAGCCCGTCAAATGTCGTTTAGTGTCTTCAGCGTCCCAATTTCCGGGTTGGCGAAGGGGGAAGGACATCGTCGGCGATAACCCCATACCAAGAAACTCCTTTGCAAACGATCCAACCAAGCGAGAGAGATAATTCAAGTGCACAATGCGCCTAATGGGCCGCTGCGATTATAAACTCACCGGCAAATAAACCATTTTCCTAAGAGAAGAGACAAAAATCCAGTTTGACATCGAAATCCTACTTTGAAGGAATAAACAAAAATCATAGATAATCGCCTAGCGTAATTTTAAAAAAATCCAACTGAGATAAATTACCCTTTTTTTAATATTGATTAAAAAGGAAATAAGAAGAGCGGGATTTATGGTTGCTGCGGTTTTAATCGGAACCAATGAACTTTCATGAAAGAACCCTTTTCTGAATATTTAATAAAGGAAAGCAAAGGCAAGTTAGATGACTGATAGACGAGGATTTCCACCGCCTAATAAAAACTGCCTCGAGCAACGCCGCAGAAATTACGAGAGGCCTGTTTTCCTTCCAGTGGGAAAACTTTTTCCCTTTTATCGAGGGGGTGAGTTTTCAGCCGTTAATTCTCGCAGGATCAATCGTTTGAATTTTTCAAGTAGGAATTAAAAAAAAACTTTAATCTAAAAGCTTCACTGGATGCACATTAACTTTCCGAAGTGACAGTATTTAATATAAAATTAACTCTTCAAAATGCAATCAATTCCGAAATATCAATATATATTTCGACCTTAACCTATGAAAACTTTAACTGCCATTCTCCCTCGTACTGTTTCACTCGCGCTCTCTCTTTCTCTCTCTCTCACTCTTTCTCTCTCTTACTCTCACTCTCTCCCTGACTCTCTCTCCCTCTGACTATCACACACTCTCTCTTTCTCTTTCTCTCTCTCTCTCACTCTCTCTCTCTCTCTCTCTCTATATATATAANTATATATATATATTTACCACTATCTTCTTTCTCTAACTATTTCTCACTTACTTCGTTACTACCTCTCTCTCACAAACACACCCACTCCCCGTCCTCCTCTCTATAACTTTTTCTCTCTCACTCTCTCACTTACTTCGACACTATCTCTCCCTCACAAAATTTCCCCCCCCCCTGACTATTTCACTCTCACACCTGTCTATCTCTCTCAAACTAAGCCGATTATTCACTTACTCATTCACGCTCTCTTTCTCTCTTTCGCTCCCCCCTCTCTATCTATCTATCTTTCACACGGTAAGTAAGTAAGTCTCTCTCTCTCACTCTCTCTCTCTCCAAATCTATCTTTAATCCGCTTTCTCTTTTGCTCTCATCCATTCAGTCTCTCATTGTATTTGTATCTATCCCTTCTTACTCACTGTCTCTCTCGCTCTTTATTTGTCTTACTTACTCTCTATCTCTCATTCTTACTCCCCTCTCTTTCTCTATCAATTTATCTATCGCTATCTCTCTCCTACGTTGTAGGAAGGTCCGTCATTGCAGCCTCTCTGGCACTGGTGGTTTCCCTTTTCCTTTTAACGATTGATTTCCTCTCAAATAAAAATACGGGGTGGCTGACTGCAAACTGCGCTCATATGTTTTGACGTATCGATTCTTAACTCACTCCAGACAATCAAGTCGATCTCCCCTTTAAATCATTTATTGTCTGAACCGCGGCAAAGAGGGAGAAGTGGGATTTGGAAATTGAACAAAAGGTTCCCTCTCTCGGGACCTTGGAGGGGTTTTCTTCAGAATGATATGTACCCCGGAGAAACCCACGTATAAAAAACCTTCCTATTCATAAAGAGCTTTAGAACGTATAAGCGCGGATTCGATTGTTCAAATAGAGAAAAATAACAAAAAATAACACCGGTGTGTAGAAGATTCGCGGACGTAGTTACTCATGTATTATCGATTCGCTTATCTACCTGGAAGACATGAGTCAAATCTGTGGAAATGAGCAGTCCGAATGCAGAATATTCTATATTTATGTATTATTCAATTTTTAATTGCGCTTGGAATTTGCAAAATTATTTAGGACACTTTCCGTAATTCGATTTTTGTTTTGTTTACTGGCCGTACAGTAGTACAGGTCAAATACAGACCAATAAAATAATAATTAAATAAAAGGATTGAATAAAAATTGCACAAATATTGCTGCTCAGAGGCCTTTCAATATTCAAATAATTAATCGGTCAACACGACGAACTCAATATTAAGCAATTAGTTAGTTGTTATAACAATTAGTTTTTCAATTTGACCTAGGGATTGATCAAGTTTAAGCAATACTCCCAAAATTTGAAAAAAGGAAGGCAAATTCGAAAGGTTATAGGTTGAAATGGGGAGTTGGTGTCCGAGTGGATCGATGTCACGATAGCTCAAGTGGTTAGAGCAGCGGTGTATTGAGCCGAAGGTCGTGGGTTCGAATCCCGCTCGTGGCACTAGCTTTTTCATTTCAACCAAAACCTTACATAAAAAGATTAATTTTTATGCAATACGTCTCGAGGAAGTGTCATTAAGGAAATAATCCCAACCTTGATCCTCCTGGATCAATCCTTTCCTCCTCGGAATTGCTTCGTTTGAAGAATGCTGAACAAAAGATTGCAAGATGTACAACAAGTAGTAAAAGATTTTTTACGATCCGACCAACTGTTGGGACGATGTCTATGATAACTTGATTTATGGTCGGATACGGACCTTTTTAGCTGTTCATCACTGTATCAACAAAAATCAACGTCATCAATCAAACATCAACAAAAACTGTTCTTTATTTCCAATTGCTTGTTCCAAAAAAGCACAAATAATCCAAAAAATGAATTTGTTAAGAAAGATTAAATTAAAGGTTTAAATGACATTTTATATTAAGGGTTTAATGGATTTTAAAGTATTTGTTATCTTGAGCTGTTTCTTTTTCGTTTAAAATGTTTCTCCTGATTTATCCAAAATCATTAAAAATGCACAACTATAAAAGAAATAAAAGATTTAGTCGTTAGTTCTCTTTATTTCTTCGGAAAGGGTTTCAATGAATCAGTTATCCAAGTAAGTCGAAATCTTAAATAAATAAATCAGAAAAAGAAAGTGAAACATTTAATAAAACTCCGGTGCTTTCATAACAGGAGGGCTCAAGCATAATTTTTACGACTGGAAGAGATGAAAAAGCAAGAACCCCAGGGAATGAAAAGGGGGTCGTCACATCGGTTATGAGATCGCACGCGTCGGCACGACGTAAACAAACCGTATAACCGTAAATGTTTTATTGTAAAGAATGCGGGACCGTGTTCCCTCCCCCCTGCTTCCTTTTGATAAGTGAAAAATGAAAAACGCCACCGCGTGCAATTGTACGGGATGTGCAGCTGCCTTCTCGGAATGGAACCAGAGATTTGGTTGCAAAACGTTACCCATGAATTAACAAGTGGTAGTTTTATGCGGACCATTAAGTCTAATATATGAACGATGGTTTATTTAAATTAATTTCTTGATCGTTTTTATGGCCGGTTTCATAATTTATAGGAGGACTAGCTCTATGGAACACCAACAGCCAACACTCTGGTTTTTAAGGAAGGAGTGTAAGCTCCTGCGGTCGACCGTCGAACCCCTTTCACCTCTCTTTACAAATTTTGTACCAAATAAGATGTTGAAAAACCAAACCAAAACCAGATCCTAGGAAAGACCTCATCAATGAGATGTGTGATTATTCTAGAAGCTCCCCAAGAATCCATTCTACTTGTCGAACCTACTTTGAGTGCTGCATTCAAAAGGTTATGGCTGTTCCACGTTCATTTCTTCTTCCAGGTCCTCGACTTCTAAAGAAACAAACGCAAACATCGTTCACTCTGATTTTTAAGGAAGAATTGTTAAGCTCCAGCGGTGACTATCGAACCTCTTTCATCTCTCTTTTCTAGTAAACTCTCATTGAACAGTAGTGTAGGGGTTCGTTTAAACCAATTTGGTGAAATATCCAAATTAGGCATTGAAAAACCAAACTAAAAACCACATCCTAGGAAAGACCTCATCAACGACAGGTGTGACCATTTCTAGAAGGCCCCCAAGAATTCATTCTGATTGTTGTTTACTTTGGATCTATTTTGAGTCCTGCAACCAAAGAGTAATGGCCATTCCACGATCATTTCTTCTTCCAGGTCCTCGACTTCTAAAGAAACAAACGCAAACTGCGTTCACTCTGATTTTTAAGGAAGAATTGTTAAGCTCCAGCGGTGACTATCGAACCTCTTTCATCTCTCTCAGCCCTCAGTAGTGTTAGGGGTTCGTTTAAACGATTTTGGTGAAATATTGTTTTTCTTATTTGGAATTCTGCAACGAAAAGATAATGGCTCTTCTTTCTCCCAGGTCCTCGATTTCTAAGGAAACACTGTTTACTCTAGATTATAAGGGAGGTTACAGGTTGTACGCTACAGAGGACTGCGATGGACTAAGCAAGTCGACTGCAGTAATGTTCGATTAAGGAAGTATAACGATGAGGAGACTAGCGAACACCTTTCATTTCTCTACCTCTCATGAACCTCTCCTCTGGTATTGCCTCCTCAGATCAGAAACTACACTGTTATCGAGGAACTCCTTATGCAACTTTGAATCTTAAGACTAGCTGCTTTTCTAATCTAATTTTCGATTTTATTATTTCGTTTTCGAGCCGACCCGGAACACAAGATCGCAGCATGATTTGATAGTGTATGGCACGAACTGGTTTTTACAAATCGGCCAAAAACAGCATTTCTTTGGTATACAGCAGTTTGTGGATATATTCAAAGATATATGTCCAAGGATAGACCACAGTAATGACAAGTGTGACCATTTCTGGCAGCTCATCAATGGCTTTCGTCGCTCTTCCTCGACCATTACTTCATCCAGTCCATGCTCTCTTTTTGTTTTGTTTTTTTTATTTCATGACAACGATGAATGGCGCAAGCAGATTCCATGGGCGTCTAGAATTTGTAAAAATGTAACAGGTTTGCGCAAACATGATGCTGCGCAAATGCAGTTGTTACGCGACTTGAATCAAAGCACTTTTTCTGAGAAATGCGTTCAAATGAAGACTGTAGATGAAAACAGTGATTGTCTGCCAGAAAACGATTATGACTAAAAAAGATAACATTTTAGCTACGAGTCAGTAGGACCCAAAGGTTCAAGGTGAATAATTTTAACAAGGCAAAATTTTAAGCCAAAAGCGTGCCACTAAAGTAAAGGACTACATCGTGATTTTTGGAGTCACCACAAATATTTGGTAAAAGGTGAAACGACAAGTGAGCAAACATAAATTGACCTTCAAGATTGTTTTTCGCCTCTACAAACGGATCTCCTAAAACACAGGGAAGAAAAATACTAATATTTGTACGACTTGTGTGTTGAGCGTTGTCCCTCTTCAATGATGATAGATTGTCGTTTAAGTGTTTTTTTTCATGTTTAGGGCTGTCATTCTTTCCTTACTATTGAAGACAACTCTACTGAACAAGAATTCCAAAATATGAGAGAGAAAAATATGTTGATCTTTGAAATACACATAAAGTTAAAGATCATGACAGTTCATGGTCCGTGTGGGTTTGAATCCGACTTGATCCCTTGAAATTAATATTCAGGATAAAGGAGGGGCTTCACCCCAGAAGAGGCCACGAATTAGAAATGCATGACGAGATCCTTCTGACTAAGTCGTAATGCAATACTGATGAAAATTTCCTCGTGTTACTGCGGCCGTCTTCTAATCCAGCAAACCCCTCCCCGTTGTTAACAATGACAGCAATTTCGTCACAGCTGTGGTGTATCTAATTTTCGGGATGCCAAATCAAATAAAACACGACGTTAATAGTTGGAAAGAGGAAACAACTTGAATTTCAATGGAAATTTATTTTTCGCTGCGAGGAAATCCTTAATAATGCAGTTAGAAGGTGTTTTAGGATCTATTTGGTTTGTCCATTTTCACTGGTTTGGTATGTCAGTCGCGTTTCAGCTTTCTCCTTTTCAATGGGTATGTTGACAAAATTACAGATCCACCATTGAATATGGCTAAACAGCTTTGATTGGTAAAGAAAAGAGTAACATTATTACTCAATTGTTCCAATATCGACCAAACTAGGACACCTTTGTGCAAATGTAAGATGAGCATTGTCCCTCCACACCTGAAGTAATGAACCTTTAGTCTTTATCAACAAATTTAAAAATACTCATGGGCAACGTCTAAAGCTGGCGAAAAGTCGAAAACCATCTGACAGACCACCTCCTTGATGAAGGGGCGTCGGATCAGGATGAGAAAAAACGACCAAACTGCCGGTTCATCACATCAAGCTAAAGGCGTTCATCTTACATTTGTACAGCGTTCTTGCAATTCGGACGTCATCAACACAACAATTGCCAAAACAACGCACAGGCTGGAGAAAAACAAAAATGTGAAGCAGACCGGGAGGATCAGGATTTTCAGAAACGGCCAAACTACATGTTTGGAGACGGAAGGACATAGCTCGTCTTAGATTTGTTCAAAGATAGCCTTGCAGTTTGGTCGTAGTCAACAGAATTGACATAATAAAGCAACGACTCACCACAAAAGCTGGCAAAATGAAATATCGAACAGACCAAAGAGTGAGAATGGGAGGATCAGGATTATCGGAATGGCCAAAAACTACAGGTTTAGAGACGGAGGGACAACTCGTCTTTGATTTGCATAAAGATAACCTTGCAGTTTGGTCGTTATCAACACAATTGACATAATGAACCCAGATCTACCATTGAAGCTACCCAAATGACGCAAAATATCTGACAGACCAACTTCAGGTTTGGTATCGGATGGACATAGCGAGCTTAGTTTTGCATAAAGATAACCTTGCAATTGGGTCGTTACCAACACAACTGACCCACGGACCCAATATGAACGACGAAAAAAGTTTGACAGACCAAAACAGCCCTGAATAGGAGGAATATCAGGAAGAGCAGATACTACCAATCTATAGGTCCAACACCCCTCAGACAGCAACGTTAAATCTCACATTAATTATCAATACTGACTTTTTCTTTAACCATTCACACTTACTTTCGAAAGTTTCATTATTTTTTCCATAACACAAGTTATGTTACTCGTCTATTCAACTCAATTTGTTCACTGTATCTAACCTGTTAGAAAAATAATTTAACTTAAATGTTAAGAAACCCGGTGAACTCCGGGGCTTTGCCCGCGTTTACCAGCTGCTCACGGAAGAAAAAAAGAAAGAAAGAGAAAGATCTCATCAAGATCCTCTCGCCACGGGACAAGTCATGCTGAATAAGTGGTTTGGGGAAGGCAGAGTCAGCATTTAGAGAAAACTCGACAAAGTGTGGAAATGAATGAACTATCGGGGTGGAAACAAGTACGAAAGAAGTATAATTTACACGTAACTAGATCCCAGAGAATTTATATCGAACCCTGAAATGCCCTATATAATAAAGGGACAGAAGTAAACATGAAAATAAGCACTGTTGGAGTTGAAACGATTTTATAATTGAAAAAAAAAATTGTAAAAGAAAAAATCACATTTGTACAAATGAAAACGAAAGGCTTTTACGACCAAACAGCACATAATTGAGGTTTAAAATGGTAATTCAGCCGGCCAGGTACATTATTGCGATAATCCAACTTTCTATTTGGTATCGGTTGTTAAAACGTTATCATGAAACCAACCCATGTAAAAATTATTAACGCTTATTTATTAACCAATTTATATGTACTTTGTGTACTTTACATGGTTCAAAAATTTTGAATTTGTCTGTCGCCAAATATACAGAGGTTCTGCGTTGTAAACCAACGTTGGATATTATTGTCAAGCCTTTTACGGCTTTCTGTATAATGAAAGTTTAAGTTTGAAATTTAACGACTTTCGATCTAAGGCATAGTAATCAATCCTTCTTTTTTTAGATTTCAGATCTCTTGGTTTTGCTTATACCGTACCCTTTAAGGGGAATCGTTTCCCCCATTTTTGTATTTTATATTGGCGAATTTACCGACTCAAGAAGCATTATTTTACTTCAGGATTAGCGAGTTTATCAAGACCTTGCGCCTTTCTTGCAGTAACAGCTTTACCGTTTACTTTGATAAGAGTCCTAGCACGTATCATGATATATTTTATGATTATGGCTTGTGTATTCCATGGATTATGGTTAGGAGACTTGCACAGAGGTGAACTGTTTGAAATCTCATGCATCTTGTCTGTTTTTCAAAGCATTTATTTGGTCGAAGTCTCGAGTTATTTTCCTTTCTTTTACAATTCATCACTTCGGTTGAATGCTTAATCAAGCAGATCGAGTGTGACGACAATCCATTGGACGTTGGATTAGGACTGATCTATGTCCAAATGGAAACTGAAATGGAAGATTTGATTAAATTTTCGTTCTTTGAGTCTTCTGAAACCATAAATTTGGTATTGCATGAAGCTAAATCCGACATACAAAAATATTGTGTCTATGAGGGTCCGCGGAGTGTTGAAGCTGTAGTTTGGACGCTTCAGAAAATCCTTGTAGGTTTGGTATATCAGATGTGTTTCGCAATCATGTTCTGTTCAACCAGTCCCTTCCTGTCTTACTGTTTCCGTCAGAGCCAACATCAGAGGTGTGCTATTTTGTCAGTTGTGTTGATTACGAACTGGTCCAGAGTCTAATGTAATCATGGAAATAATCGAAACACACAATGCGACTGCCCCGGGGGTTGAACTATTCTTAATAAGCAAACTGATGCGTTATAATTGCTCAGACGTTTAACCCCATCCCATTGGCGTGTTTAGCCAGAAGCCCTTGGGTAAGGGAGACCCTAATTAATTCGCCAGGGGGACTAAAAATTATGTGCCTTTCCTGTCGGCAATAAACCCTTGTTCGAACCTAGCCGCAGGATAGGGCCAAATCCGAAAATCCTAATGAATTATACGGTCACGCCATGCATAATTAGCCAGTTTGCCTGAAATGACTTCTCGAGAAAGAGAGAGAAAAACGATCCGGCATCAGTTTATTTTTTGCTTTTTACAATCGGTTCTAAATGGACTTAGCTAAGTGTTCCTCAAGGCCTTAAAGAGGCGAGGCCACTGCTAGCACATTAAACACACCGGCTATGATTTCTTGGATCTTCTTCATTATTTCTGTCACGACTCTGTCGTTCGAGCCTTCGCCGAAATGAAGAAGCCTTCCTACGCCTACTATCATAACCAACGCGGTTTGTCTCAATTGACATACATTTTCGAATCAAGAATGTATTTCCGATTGACACGAAGGCAAAAAAGGTGTAACTTTAAATAATTTACTTTTCCAAAAAGCCTTCGGAATTTTTAGTCTTTTCAAACAGTGTATTGTTTTATTTAAAAAAAGCCTACTAGGTGTTATTTTCCTTCCAACATCCAACATGAGTAGTCCTGAAGAGCTAAGATGTTTTTCCAAACTGAAGGGTGTCATTCCTTGCCACCATATAGACCGGAGTAGGAATGCTACCCAAAATGACAACTGCGATTGAGCATTATGTTTTTGTAGGAAAGATGAATTACCATACAGGTAAAAACCTTTTCTGTTGTATTACTGGATGTATTTATTAGACTAATGTGTACGATAGGACCGATGACGGAAATATGATAAACCAAGTCGACCCATCCCGTCATGTATATACAATCAACACTGAGACCCTAAAGCCATCATCAGAAGTTGTGAGGTTCCAGGCCCCGATAGAGTTTGGTCTGTAGAAAAAACTAGGAAAATAAAGGATTTTATAAACTGAGATAAACGTAAACGTGAATATAAATATATATATTCTTGACCGATTTACATATTTTTGATAAAAGGGATCAGGAAAGTGTGTGGCGAAGGTTGGATGAACTCTACCCAAGAAAGAAACAGGATAAAAATCAATGGCTCTCTGTGGTTAGTGTCCCACTGACGAGGCCAGGTTTACAGTGTAAACATATTGTTCTTCAGGAGTGAACTGTGCCCCATGACAATAAGCAGACCAGAGGGTGATCGGAAACAACCAACAGGTTAATAAGATCTCAAGAAGAAGAAGAAATCTTAATTATATAATATATAATTTATGTTATAAATATTCTATGAGATGAAGGATATATATTAGCGCGAATGTGCGTAGCTCATTGCGGAATAATGTCAATAGAACAAGCTGTACCATTTACCTTCCGGCTTTTATGTCCAGTAATTGAATGTTGTTATTCCTTAGCTATAGAGCGAGTAAGCATGCCACCCGATTTCAAAATTAAAAATTGAGCGCAAGATTGCCTGTTGGTGTTCTATGTAATTTATACAGAAAAATACTTGTTCCATTAATATACGTTGAATACATTATGAGAGTGAATGTATTTAATACCATAAAAGAAGCTAAATACTATTGGGTTGTCCGGAAAATAATGCAGGATTTTGGTATTAAACAAAAAAAAAGAAACTAGTTACTTTAAAGCAATGTTCTTTAATCAAAATAATTTCCCATACTCTCAATACATTTCTCCCAACGTGTTGGTAACTTATTAATTCCGTCTGAGTAGAATTCAGAATTTTTAGAATTGATAAAGTCAATAAATGCATTTTCCAGTTCCGTTTGATTTTTGAATATTATGTGTTGTAAGTAGTGGTCCAGGTGTCTAAAAAAATGGTAGTCAGTAGGCGAGAGGTCCGGAGAGTAGGGTGGGTGAGGCAAAGTTTCATAGCCAAGCTCCAATAATTTTTGTGACGTTACACGTGACACATGTGGTCGAGCGTTGTCATGCAACAAAATGTTCCCTTTCCGATTGACCAAAGAGGGCTTCATTACTGCCAATTTCTGATGCATGGTATTAATTTGGTTACAGTATGATTCAGCATTGATGGTTTCGCCAGGATTTAAGAAGCTGTAGTGTATTAAACCAAATGAAGCCCACCATACCGTAACCATTACCTTTTTTTGATGAGTTGGGGGCTTTGGAAAATGTATTGGAGCTTCTCCTTTGTCGAGCCACTGTCCAGAACGTCTAGTGTTATCGTAGAGAATCCACTTTTCGTCACATGTAACAATTCTGGCCAGAAATGGGTCATTTTTGTTTCGACAAAGAAGTGATGCACAAACATCAAAGCGCTGATTTTTTTGGCGATCGTTTAATGAGTGTGGAACCCAATTTTCGAGTTTTTTCACTTTTCCAATCGCCTTGAGGTGGTCAGCGACGGTCGTTTTACTGACTTTGAGTTGCTCTGCACCCACCACTGATCGCAGAACATCATCATTAAGAGAGGAAGGCCTTCCACGACCTTCTTCATCTTCAAGGCTGAAATCTCCCTCCCGAAATTTTTTAAACCACCTTTGCACAGTGCACTCATTAACACAACCCTCGCCCCAGACTTGGTTAATGTTTCTAGCCGTTTGGGCTCCGCTTCGGCCGAGTTTAAACTCGTAAAAGAAAATCGTACGAAATTCTCGCTTTGACATTATAAGGATGACTGAATTATTTCCAAGTAGCGGAATGCTACAGAGGTAAACAAACAATATCATTTGGAAGAGGATTAATAAGTGTTGACATTCATACAAATGAGTAATCCTGTAAACGTAAACAGAATATTTTATATAGATTTTTTTTAATGAAAACTTAAAATCCTGCATTATTTTCCGGACAACCCAATACATTGACCATTTGGTCATTTGTATAGTTTGTGTCTATAAGCGTATAAAATAAATCATCGCCTTCTTGAATGAAAGATACAAAGGAAAGTATGAGTGAGTGTGAGTGTGGTTTAATCAAACTGCAAACATGAAGGGTTTGGTTCGTTAGCTCTGAGGTAAGCTGTGCAAAATATAAGAAGTTTCATATAACACGCCGACTTTGATAGATCTGCCAGACCTCGCTCCTTCAGACTACTATCAAGCAATTGTTTTCATCATTTTAGCATAAAATAACGTACCTAATGATGTATTAAATTAAAACAAAGCTTTTTTTAATACATAAACTTACCTTTAAGGAAAAAATACTTGCTATTCCCATTGATTTATACTTAAAGGAATTTCACGCAATACCTGTTATCAGTTGGTAAAATAATTTATTTTTCGACAACGGATTAATTAATTGCACATATCCGGAAAATGTGACAAATGGTAATCCGTTTGTTTCGTACGATTTTGCCGATTCAAAAGCCCACGTGGGGCTTTTTTTAAACGAACTTGATTAATGATTATGAACTGACCATCTGGAGGTCAGCTCGTGCGAAATGTGCTGATTTTTTAATTTTAAGTGTGAGCTTTTCAGTAAATTTAGGAAGTCAATGGGCATTTCAAATATTTTTAAAACGCAATAAAAACAGAAATCTTTTAAAATCTAGCAAACGCAGCGCTAACGGAAGCATCTTTGATATACCTTTTATTCATCAATGCTTATTCTTTCTTGTAAACTTTACTGAAACTTGTTAACAATTTTATCACTCGTGTTACGTAAAATTTAAATAGTTTTATAAAGTTACGTGTAGTTATTAAACTTAGAGGAAAGGAGAACCCGGCAGGGAGTCAGCAGTTTTCCGACCCTCCCTTATCCGGTTAATGCTTATGTGATCGCTTACGCCAGGCGCAGGCGGATTTGGATCAGACAACGCTTATTCAAAACTAGGAAGTAAATAAATTTATTTGCCATTTTTAAGTAATGCCGTCGGAGTAATTTACACGGTTATAGTATAAATATTATTTGAAAATCGATAGCGAATGGGGTCATTTTAGACAGATCAATACTATGACCTGTTTTGGAGGAGGAGATTTGGAGGGCTTAAAATGTTTATCTTAACATGTTTAGGGTTTTTACACACAACAATCGAAGTAAACAACTTGAATACTTTTTGATTCGATCCTGCTTATTTTTATAGATATCTGGTGTATTTATAATGTTTGTTGGTCAGAATTGAAGGAGGGCATAAAATGTTTATCGGTCTTGATTAATTTGAGATTGTTTTTATACAATTTAAAAATGGACAGTAAATTTAGACAGAAAAATAGTGGTTCTACATACAAAAATCGAAGTAAACAACTTGAATACTTTTTGACTCGATCCTGCTTATTTTTATAGATCTCTGGTGCGTTTATGTTTATTGGTCAGAATTGTTTTTCTTTATTTTAATATAGAAGTTAAATGAAAATTACACCTTTAATACATTTGACTGATGAATACTTCGCCCTGTTTAGTTTCAGAGAAATTTTGAGGGTTTACTATATTGAATGCTCAGAATTATTAAATTCACTAGTTTTAGTGGTCCGCTTGACCAATTAATATATTTCAATTAATTAAGGCTTTTAGTTGAGACAAAAAAGTCAAGTGTCAGGAGCGGGATTCGAACCCACGATTCACGAGAGCTTTAGTGAAGGTATACTTCATTTTTACTTATTAAATTCACTAGTTTCCGTGGCCATTTCATTTGTCGCCGAGAATCAAGTAGATTACACGACATTTGAAAAATGGCAAAAAAAAGGAGGGAAAATTCAAAACATGGGGTGGAGGTGGGAAGTTAGTGTCCGAGTGGATAGAGGTCACTATAGCTCAAGTGGTAGAGCAGCGGTGTATCTTGCCGAAGATCGTGGGTTCGAATCCCGCTCGTGACATTGACTTTTTTATCTCAACTAAAAACCTTAATTAATTGAAAGCTCAGAATTATTTTCATTTATTCATCATTCATACACAGCGTCTACATTTAAACGAAAGTTTTTTATTAAAACAGTTCAAAAGATAGTTGATTAATTCAGAAATCATGGAATATAAAATATAACGAGAAGAAGACTGAGATGAAAAATTGACGTCACGAGGGAGACTCGAACCTTCTGCATTCGAATATCGTGGTTCAGGTCCCGCTTATGACACTAATTTTTCATCTCAGCCTTCTCCACATTGCATTGAAAACTGGTTTAGTTAACTAATAAGAATCAATACAAATAAGTAATCCAGCCTTAATTGTCTGACATAAAGGGATTTTAAAAGTGCAGCTAAGAATATTTAGGTTTTTTAAATATGGCAATGGTCCTTCTAATTTTAAATGTATCTCGTAGGGCCTTCAAATTGGCTACTAATTGTAAAATTTGGCGTAACCAATGTGTATTTAGTAGGATACTAAAAAATTGTTCCAACCATATACGAGAACCTGATTTATCTTGTGAAGATAAAACATTATTTTTCCCCAGATTCTACATAAAATACATGAACGCATTCGCCAAAACGTGACTCCAAGGCGAGAGATAGCGGCAAAAGAAAAAAGTCAAACAAAACGCAAAAGAATGGTGGAATATTAGCCATATGTAAATTGGATGTACTGCAGAAAAATATTACCCCGATAGAATTTTTAATTGAAACTTTCGACCAATTTGGAGGTCCACAGCGGGTCCAATTTTTTGCGAAATTCCGTCAGGTGAAATTAAACCCGATATGGGAATAAAACAGCACATCACTATTGCACGGCCATTACTCGCGATGGTATCTAATTTCAAAGAGATTGTCCAATCGTTGCAATTGCTTCCGCGTAACTTCAAAGGGTTGCTGCAACAGATTATGGTCTATAGGCATTTCGCTTTCACCGGCTCATCCTTCCATGTCTTCATGAAAGCGTGTCGGCGACATGTCTTCGAATTTATTCATACATGTTTTCACAGGGTTTGGGAAGAATCGGCGGTCACGCCGCGGAAATAGTTTTAAACTTTAACTCTAATGGGCAAACGGGAAAGTAACGGCGAAGGACGAGAGGTCCTTTAAAAAAGCGAAGAAATCTGTTTTTCCATCCAGCAATGGGACCCTTTTTCTTGTCGCGAGTTTCACTGGAAATGGAAAAGCCGGAACGAACGGTTTAAGTTCACGCTGCACAGACTACAACCTGTCTGTTCGAAAAGAATGGGAGAGTGAAATTTGACAAGGAAAAAAATCACCGATCAACTTTCTATTCACACAGAAACTTAAAACTGCAGCTCGCATTTTATTACATTTTCTAAACATCTAAAAACCTAACTGGGCAAAATTAAAATGGTACTTTTATTAACTATTAAATCTGCGAAGCGTGTCCCGACTTTAAGGGAGTAGCGACTGTTTTTAGGACAATCAGCTTGTTTTTCTCCTCTTCGGTAGTTAACTCCAATTCTACCTCGATTATTTCAATTCATTTTTTGAGTGGCTAATGATCCATTTTCCACCTATCAAAGGTTTTAAGTCAAGTCATAAAACAGAAAAAGCAAAACTAACTTAAAATTTGTCAGATCAGAAGTAACAAGCAGTCAAAATTAATTTTTTTTTTGTCAAAAAAGCATGACGGCATCCATCTAAATCCATCACAAATTATTATTTGGCGTGTTGTGAGTCTAACATCAGTGCACATTGCTAAAATTTCAATGCCTTAAACAAAAGGCTGACGAAACAAAACCAATACGGAGGAAAAAAGAACAAATAAAGTCTTATTTGAGTTCCTATTAGGACGATTTGTTGAACTTTTTATCACGTCAGAGCATCGGTACGTCGCTGTTTTTCCAGATGCCACCGAATTTCATTATCTCCGTCAAAGGAGACTGATCCCCGGATCGGATCTAAAGCTATCATCATCGGGTTGTTTATTGGCTCGGCCCTTTTATTTGTACTACGCCCCGGAGGGAAGAAGGGCGCGATGCCATTATGAGCAAAGTTCTCCGATCCCGGGCCCCTTTCGAATCCCGGTTACCTTGCACCACCCCCGCCCACCGACGGGAAAAGTTTTCTATCAGACTTATTATCGGGTTCATTTAAATATTTAGGATTGTGGAAATGCCTCGGGAAATATTAACGAAACTTTTTTACGAATCCGCCGTGCGCCCTTTATTAGTAATAAATTCCCACTCCTCATCTCTCGGATTAAATCAAAAGAAATCGGATAAAAGGGTGAAAACGTACCTATTAATATTTCAAAGAAGGAAAACTTCTTGACTTTTCCAGCCCTTGAAGGGCCTGTGTCACTACCAGCCGTTCTTATCTAAATCGACCTCAAGTCAACTATCTTAATTTTGATCTGCCTAACTTTCTGCACGCTCCAGGGTGTCCGTAGCAAGTTTAAGACCACTTTGCATTCTATCACATATGCTCCAACCATCGCAATTTTAATAAAACGCCACAGCAACCAACTTACAAAATGGTTGAACATCCTGCATCCTTCAAGGACTAAAACCCACTTTTAAGACTTCCCTTCTGGCCGAAAAAGTAAGTTTATGACCTAGAAGTAAACTGTGCATCTCATCAGCCTCAATAATCTGTTTTGAATAGTTCGAACCTGCAACTTGAGAAACTCAATTATGAACCTTTCAGCTTAACAAAACGCAAGTCCGTCGTCACAGGCTTTCATGGTTTTCTCTCACAAGACCAGTTATGTTCGCGAGGTGCACTGGTTGTTGAAAACAGGAGGAAAGGCGTGTACAGAAAGAGGAAAAGTATGCTTTCTTATAAAACAAGTTGCTGTTTGCACAGTCTTTGGAATCTTCGAGGGTCATGCTGACCATGGCTACTTGCGCGACTGTCGACTTTGATTGGTTACGGTTTAAAGAATTGAAGTCCACTCGATACATGCTTTCATCTGTCTACTCTCACCTACCACAAGACCAGTGCCGCTGTGTTCGCGAGGTGTATTGGTTGTCGAAAGAAGGAGGAAAGTTATGTACTGGAAGAGGAAGAGTATGCTTTCTTATAAAAAAAATTGCTGTTTGCATAGTCTTTGGGATCTTCGAGTGTCATGCTGACCATGACCACTTGAACGACTGTCGATTTTGATGGGTTGAGATTTAAAGGATTTAAGTCAAGTCGATCACGCGATCATCCAGTCCTTCACGCAATATGACAGACCTACCAGCGATCAGAGATGATCAAACTGAAATTTAACTTGTTTATCGTATAAGTTGCTTTTACTGCAAAAACATTCCTGGCTTCTGGTTTATGTAAAGAGATCTCTTCTTTTTTTGATTTTGTGTTAAAGTCGTTTCTTCCAATTAAACGTCAATGCCATTTACAAATCAAAAGTCATCTGAAGATTCCATCCATGTGCATTGCAAGGTTGTATTCCAAATTCTCAAACCAATTCACGAAAAACAACGGTATATTTTTCGAAAATCCGTTCTTTTTAACGAATCACAACAGTTTTGTGCATCATCAACTAGAAGTTATCGCAAGGGCGAGAGGGCTCAAGTTGAAACTGACGATTCAAGTAGGGAGCCGTAAATCATAAAATGCCCCCTTCAGACGCAGTCGGGAAATTTCACCGGTCTATGAAAAACCTTTCCTTCACGGACGTGGGCCCGTACTGCAACTCCCAGTGGGAAAAACATCAATAAACCCGATGGACCGCTCCCACCCGGGGCATTCCTCGATATTATTAAACCAAAGCCGAAGAGTGCGCACCATCTGCAGGTTATCGCCGGCCCAGGGAGAAGCCTGCAGCCAGTTACAAGAATGCGAATTGCAATTTTATCTTCGTCCAATTCCCCGGTTGGCTGGACTTGTTATTTTCCATCGCGTGACGTATAAAATATATCTGGGCCTAGTTTTTTTTTCTTTGGGATGCGGCCTGTCGTTGGGAAAAAGACGGATTGGTATTAACCACGAAGACGCTCAATCACAATCATTCTTGCCTTCAATCACCTTGCCGAACATCTTTTCATGTCTTTTACTTGCTTACACTCACATAACGGGAAAAACAGATTTTTGTGAAAGGGAGTTTATCATAGAGACATATAGTTTTCCTTTTTTGCCCCTGGAGAAAAACTAGTTTACTTATCATATCATTTCCTATAAAAATTTTAACATCATGTCAGACTTGTTAGTGATAAAATTAAACAGAAATCTCAGTGGCAATATTTCTTTATGTTAAGTGTAGGAAGATGCATGCTGAAGAGGTTAATTAGCCATAGATCAAGCTGAGCTGGAGAAAACCTTCCTTTCTACATGACGAGACTGCTCAGTTTTGAAATAAACTGCCAAAATGTACGTAGGAGTTTAATTTAATGTGAAAGATACATGCCATCCCGCGGATAAAGAAAAACTATCCAGAAACATTCCTTTTTGCGAACAGACTTTAAATTCCATTATACAAACTGCAATGGAATTTCCCTAAGACTGCAATAAATATTTGAAGACGCTATCATCATCTTTATTGTGACTCAATAAATGTCATTAATCATCAGATTAAATGATCTGTCGAAGACGTCATCTCTTGCGTGTTGACTCAAGATTTATAACATTCATGTCCTGTACTACTGACAATAATTTAAAATATATCAATATGAAGAAAATATATTATTTCCACGAACATATATCAGGGATAGATGATGTAAAAAGAATAATGAAGTCATCTGATGTACAGTATTTTGTAAGGATTCTTGTTTAAGAAGTTATGAGGCTCTATAGCGCGAGGAAAAATGTAAACAAATAGTGACATTTCATTTATGACCCAATTGCATGTAAAGTAAAAAAACTGAAATGCGTTTTATGCTCTGAAAGGGATTTGCCTAAGTGGCGGCTAGACCCAGAAGGGGTATTTATGTGTCGAGACGATGCTAGACACTTCCTGCAGTACTTCGGCACGCAAGGTACACGTCAAACGAGCAATATAGGTGCGTGCCCGGGTATAATTTAGGTAAATTTTTGACTCGGCGTACCTCTTTTTCGTGGGTGTAGAATAGGACGGCGAGGTCGAGCCTACGTCTCCTCTGGTCAACCCTGCCTGCGAAAGACGTCACGTGGCCTTCCAGCTCCTGGGCGACCGAGTAGATCTCTTGAGCGTTGCACTCCCCAGTCTGAGCGAGTTCTTCGGCAGCGGACAGCAGCTTTTCAGCGTTACGGTAGGTATTCTGAAACATAAAATGTAACAAATCATTTTAAAATTGTACAAGGAAAGCAAGTCACATAACTTAATATTACATTTAGTTAAGGAGAAATAAATCAGAATCCTTTTTTCCCCAGGATAAACTTGGTGATGAATTGTACGAACATACTAGGAAGCAAGGGTTTGGCATTAATCAATTACTACAATATATTGGCCAATTGTAGTTTTCCTAGTTAAGTTCAATGGATTCCGATCTTTCTTTTAAGAGGTGTCATTTACTGTAATTGATGCTGCAAACGACCACTTTTCCAGTTTACAGGTATGGTCGTGCTTTTATATCAGAGGGTCGGGATGGCCACCAGTTTTTTCACAAACAATATTGGTTAGGTATCTTGTTGATATTCTCACTATATCTCAGTTATTTTATATCATTAAGCGCAAATTTTTGTAAATACACCACGGTTCCTGCCCCACTGCGGTTTTCCGGGCCATATTAGGACTTCCTAGAATTCATTCCAAGATTATATGGGTGGAAGTTTAATTACTCCTCATTGCAAAACCTGCAAATGACCGATTTAGATACCTACCACCCTGAAGATAAACTATAGTACGCACTGCATTCACAATATGCCACATGAGACACAAGAGTTGTCTTTTACCACTGCCAAATGAATGAGAGAAAGTATACTTCTTCTTGAGCCGTCGATTGCATCCAGTTGGTTAGAATTGTTATGATCCGCAAATATCCCAAACCGCAGATATGAATTCCTTTGGCAAGTGTCAATATTCTCAGGACTGAAGGGTGCAGCTGGTAGTGGCCGACATTCCAAGGTCCCCGGATCAGTCTTGACACTGTTCTAGGATGGTCTGTTATGTTTTTTTATACCAGCGAGTTTGACGCAGACGACATAAAATACCACTTGAGCCAGATATATATACAAGACAAATATGTGCGTTTTGCCTCTAGACTCTGTGAGAACTTTCCATCTGGTAAATCTGCTTAAAAATGCGGCGACTACGAGTCCTTCAAGGGCTTTGTACTAGAGAGTTAAGAGATAAAACCTAACTTTTTTCTGTTTGCAAAACTGACTTGTCTTTGATGGGTTAGCTTGACTAAGTCTAGTCGTCAACGGCTTCCGTGTACCTCCCTCACCTACCTCGAGACCAGGGCCGCTGTCCCCGAGGTGTGCTGGCTGCCGAGAGGAGCAAAGGCTGTAAGGGGAAGATTATGCCTTGTGATAGGCTACTATTTGGACACTGTTCTGAACCTTCGAATTTGATGCTAAAAACCATAAAAGACCTCTTGGACACAGGTAGGTATATGAGAAACGTATAAAGGGCGTTTTGTGTTTAGCCAAATGACGTGGAATGTGACAACTGCCAACCTGATAGTCTGCTTTTTAATGCTGCAACTTCGTCTGACATCTGTTCCCTCCATTGCACTCTTTTGTCTAGGTACTTTAACGAATTCTTTACTCCATGGGAAAAGTATAGAGGAAAGAGAAAAGCTAACCTTTTGTTGAATATTCTGTACTGTACCTGAATGAAGGGTTTAGCTTCATAAACTTTCGAAACCAGTGCCGCTATGCCAGTTAGGTGTTCTGTGGTCATCTGGTTGTTGAGAGTCACGAATAAAGACAATATAAAGGAAGAGAATTACGCCCCCTTCCGGCACACTTAATTTTAACGGCTACGATATGGACGTTGACATTCATAGACACGGTAAGGTCACACCTGAAATCACCTTGTCCACCAAAGGGTTAAATTTGGGCCGAGACATTTCGTTACAAAAAAATAGTCATTGCTCTCCTCTTTATTTTCGAATATGACCTGATTTTCTTCCGTTGTACGTTTCATTTAAGATAAAATAGTTCTAGTGACCTGTGCCAATTGCAGTGTCTCCTATTGTTTTGTACGTTAGAATATACTTAATGTGGCAAAAGTAACTGTTAGTTAACTTGTAAGCCGATTGTAGTGTATAAAATCTCTTACCCCATATGAACAACATAAAACAAAAACACGAATTAAGCCGTATAAGCACGTCATTTTTAAATTGTAAAAGCAAGTAGGGTAGACGAACGGCTTAAAGTCGACTCATCAAGTATTGAAAAATATCTTCAGAGAACCAGGCATATTTTCCTCTTTTCGTCCCAACGGCGAGAAAAGTCGGACGGGAGATGTTCAATTTTTAATCAAAATACCGTCGGCATTATTTTTAGATCCAACGAATTCCGCTCTATACTGGAAACCCAATTTGCGACATACGCCATAAAACTGAGATTCCTAACACAAAATCGGAATCGATATCCAATAAAAGGGGATGTGTGAACATCGGCCACACAGAGAAAGCTACAACCGTCTTTCATGATTTCATAATGACAGTAACAATAAAAAAACCTTTCCTTTTTCGTTCCTTCGCAATATGGCCAAATATTAGACAACAATACCATCTCAACGATCGTAAGAATTGTGAGAATGAGAATTCGTTTATTTTTAGTAAATCCTATTTGTTCTGATGTAAGAAAGGACTAGCATCATAAAAATATGAATTTTACCTCAATCCTAAAATAATAAAGTATTATTACTATAAACAAATTTAGTTCTTTTTGAAACTTCCTAAGTAGAAATCTAAATGAGGGCATGTAGTACTTACATTCCCGATCGTCCTGATCCGCCAATCCTCGCTATTTTGGTTTGACATACGTGTTAAAAATAAGGACAGTTGTGATTTCAGTTTAGGGTTTATCGGGGAATTCTAGAAGATTAGATTAACAAACAGAGGATTAGTTTCGATTCCTAATTAATAATAAACGAACAAAGCATTGCTAGACGTATCGAAAAAATTAGGTTATCATAATAATAAAAAAAAAATTATTCTGACAAACCAACTATATGGCTACATGGTTAGAATGTACATATATATTTCTCGAAGTGAACCCTAACTATGAGGTTATTCGGTTATCGATCAACTGAGGTTATTTTCCGGTTTGAGATTAATGGGTTTATGGCTGATTAATTTATTATTTTAAATATATATATATTTTTTTTTTTTTTTTTTAATGATGGCATGGGATTAATTGTAGGACCCCATACCGAATAATCAATCCTAAACAATAATCCAAAATGATGGATAACAGAACATCATAAATTGGTGGATCAGCACTGGGCATGCATTTCTACAGCAACTTGGGACGAGAATTTGCGCTCGCAGGAAGACCAAATATAGTGCCAAAAGCTTCACTGTAAACACATTGTTGGAATCAATAATCCCAACCCGTAGAGTATAATCGAAGTTGGTGGAAAACAGAATAATATCGTAAATTGGTGGACCAGCATAGAGTATGCCTTTTTACAGACTTGGGGCGGGAATATGCGTTCAGAGGAAGGCCAAATCTAGCGCCAAACTCTTGACTGCACAATACATTATTGGACAATAATCCCAACCCAAGAGTATAATCGAGGTTGGGGGATAAGAATAATATCGTAAATTGGTGGATGGGCATAGGGCATGCCTTTCTACAGTGACTTGGGAGGAGAATTTATGTCCAAATATAGCTTGCTAACACATAATAGGATTAATTGAAGGATCACATAACCAATAATCCCAAATATCCTAGGCTATGCCCTATTCCTGGCACATACTGGTAGCAGACCCTGTGGCATTCTGAATTCCTTTTCCTATTGCCACACCTACATATTTTCCTGTCAAATTTCAGGGTGAATCAATTTTTTTTACATTTGGTCATAATTTTGTGAGAATATGGTGTTCTCCTATACCTTACATCCGTGACAGCCATACTTTTGACCAACGTTTTCGTCCTTTTTGTAGCCTACATACTTCTTAATTTAAGGCGTTTTTCACAGTTCTTGGAATGGACTAGTCTTGCGATTCAGAATTCGCGAGTACATTCATTGTTCGGACTCAGCCAAGACATTGACTCCATACCAAAATTCATGTTCCAGTCTGTCTTTTGGGAGAAGATAACGAAGAAACTTCATCTCTCCGGAATTTCTCTAACAATCTTTTGCTTTGAATAGAGCGTAGAATTTAGAATTTTTTCGGCAATGCCTTTATCTGATTTCAAAACCATTTTAACCGAAGTTTCTCCTGGGCTAACATATAAGCTGTCACACTTCGGTTAGAAGATACGCTTATTGATGAATGAGGGCTTGTTCGGAAGCACGTCTACACTGGCTAATGTTGGGCAGCAATGAGTCGGTGAAATATGGGACGATATTTAAAAGACAAGTAGTCTGGGCAGCCCGGGCGCAGGCGATATCCACTCCGTTTACGAAGGATTGTCTTGTAACTGCAATAAGTGCCCCAGCCAATCTCTAAGTTTAAATAAAGACGGTTTTGGGTTAATTAGGGTTAGAAGATTAGATTTGGAAGGAAGAAGATTGAGATTGCTAATTAACAATCCACGAACTAAACACTATCTGACGTATGGCCGAAAATAGAGAGCATCGAGATGGATTCACAATCTCTCTGACCTGAGGGAAAGAGGGTGGTTAATTGAATTAAATCTCCCACCCGTCAAGGGATGATATTACGTTTTTTTTATGCCTCCCCCAATTTAAGAAAGGGGGCGCTATTTCAATTTCTAGGCACGCGACCCTTTGTGCGAATACGGCGCAACCGATCGGGGTTGTCGTCGGACGCTCAAAAGGGTCCATAATTCCAGCAGGCCTTAATGCGCTTTTTACGAGCACATCCATTCCGCACAAGCGGAGAAATAAGAGGGTAATTCCTCGGGGTGATACATTTGGGACTTGTTACTTGGGGAAAACGCGAGCACCGGCATCTCTTCGACCTGTTGGGCGAGATAGGGCGCGGAAAACAATGGAAGCGATGTCCGTTTATTGTCCCATCGGATCTCACCGAGTACTGACGTCAAATACGACATTTACATCGCCGCTTCTATTCACTCGAAATGCCCTTTTAAGTCCTTTATTGACATATTTTAAACAATTGCCCCAAGAGTGTTAAAATATCTTTGACACAACAAGGGTCATATTTTCATATAGACCAAAATGCTTAACCTGTATGAAGGGTTTATATGCAATAAAACCGAAGTATTACCATCTGCCAATCGTAAATTCTTATAATAATAGTATTAGAAAGGGGGAATTGCACAGGGAGCAATGAAGCTCCCAATAAAAATTAATATTTGTTTTTTCTCAAATTGTTTCATAACTTCACTTCAAATCATGAAAATTGGCTAAGTAAAGTTTTATTATTGTAGGGAAATGTTAGGAATTTTTAGAGAATAAATGTTTAGCAAAATATCAGCCAAAAGAAGAACATGAGCTTTCTGAGATTTGACTTAATTTTCAATACTGCTCGTAGGCTTGATGTTTGCTTTCATGATTGCTAATTTTTAGAAAAAAACAAACACATATTTTCATAGTTGACATCAATTTCAACACTGATCATAGGTTTGACGTCTGCTTTCATGAATGCCAACGTGAAAAAACCTTATAAGAACATAAGTTTTTTCACCTTTGATTTTATTGCTTTATTGTCATAGGTTTAAAGTCTGCTTTCATGATTGCCAATGTTTACAATAAAAACACACTTTTTCAGATTTAGCTTCATTTTCAACACTATTCATAGTGATGGTTAGGTTATCTCAACCAAAGCCTTAACTACTCATAGGTTTGATGTCTGCTTTCATAAATGCCAACGTTAATAAAAAACCTAAAAAAGAACATGAGCTTTTTAACTTTTAACTTTATTCTCAATATTGCTTAATAATCAATAGGTTTAAAGTCTGCTTTCATGATTGCCAATGTTTAGTAATATATTGGCTAAAGATAAGAACATGTGGGTTTTCCGCTTTGAATTTATTTTCAACACTGCGCATAGATTTGAAATTTGCTTTAATGATTGCCAATATTTAGTATCATATCAGCCAAGGAAAAAGAACATGCATTTTTTCCGTTTTGACTTTAATTTCAATACTGCTCATAGGCTTAAAGTTTGGTTTCATGATTGCCATGTTTAGTAGCATATCAGCTAAACAAGAAATATATGAGATTCTTCTGCTTCCACTTTATCAACAATATAATAGAATAAAAGTAAAAATAACACAAATGCAATAGGAAAATTCTACTAATTGGTTTTGCCGAAATATCTTGCAGTCGTAGCTGTTGATTTACACAAGCATGTAATTTATAAATTTATTTAACCAAGAAAGACTTACAAAACGTCAAAATAGAGAGATATGGATAAATTATTATTTATTGACAAAGACTGAGTGGTGACCTCAAACTATCAACGATTAAAAGAGAGATCGATAAGGAAATATAAATTAATTATGCAATTAAGATTTGTTAATAAAGGAGAACTTAAAAATTGTTCCCTAAAGATGGTAGAACTAGAGATTATCACAGAAAACAGGCATAAACCATGATAAACTTTGAACGTTTGTTGTTTCTAGTTAGGTTAATAATTTTATGACCATCGCCTCTCAGTACGTCTCTGCGTTTTTTATGTTATCTTAACTTTGAACATACTCTACATAAACAGCGTTAATTGAAATTCCAGACGTCATCCTTGATGATATCTACAGTTAATCGAGTTCAAAGGTTGTGTACAAATTTAACGCTAATGCCTTTCCTTGTTTCTAATTTGGTATATCAAAGTGCAAGTGTTGCTGTTTGTTTTCTGATGACTTAGAGCGTTTTCTGTCCACCGAGTCGGCCCTCCCCTTAAATTTTAGAAGAGAGATTCCGAAGATAAAGAATATCAGAAGAATTGTTAGAACCCGAGTGGGACAATAGGGCCGAGGGCCGGCACAAAAGGACTAAACGGAAATCGGGGGAGTGAATAAAAAAAAAGGTACTGGCTTTAATAAGGGCGGACAAAAATGGGGCCAAGAAGGTGGAAATACGAGCAAGGACAGATGCACTGTCACATCTGTTTAGGTGACACGGCCGTGCTTCAATTACTATGATTTACCACCCAAAAAATGAAACACCGTTTCAAAATCCCATCATATTCCCCTTTTATCTTTCTGCATTCTGCAATTTTACCTCCCCGTTGATAAGAAATGCAATATTAAAAAGGCTACCTAAGAAAGTCGGAGATCAAAGCTGGCACGTTGTGTATCGAATTCTTTCCAGGCTTCATTTTTGGAATAGATGCGATATTAAAATCATTTTCCGTTTTACAAAGAATTCGAACCGGTCTTCTTGCATTATAGAGAGGAAATAAACAAAACAGTGCCTATTTCTCTATCATTCGAAGAAAATGAACAATTCTCGATACGACACGCAAGAATGGCACAATTACACAGAAGAAAAACACTTTGAGCCCTGAAGATGATCTCAATAAAGATCGAAACGTTGGCACGATAAAGAAAATGTTTTTCTGAAACTTACATCACACCAGACCACATCTCACGATTTCTAAACAAAAATCGATTAACGGTCACTAATCACCACACACAAAAATGAACAAACATCAAATTAGAGGGTATAAATGGAACCCCATCCCCTACCACTGACCATGTGCCTATCTTTTCATGGATAAACGACTGACTCCAGGCTCAAGAGTGAAAAGAAAAGCAACAATTAGACATTGAAAACAAATTATTAAATTAAAAGAAAATTATATGACCTCTCTGTGGTTGTGAAGTGTGGGGAACCAAAGTTTCCAATTCCCAACGTCTCCAATCAATTCATAATCAATTGTTAAACCTCGTCAAAGCCCGGTATAAAAATATTGCACCAATACTGAACATCCCTACATAATCTACCATTACGACAGTTCGCTTCGAACACTACCCGAAAATTTTCCAAGACGATTGAAGCGAAAGTGGCCCCTAGATCTTACTGAGATTGATGAACTTTTCCTACAAGAAACCATTCCAACCAAACTTTTCCAAGAAAATATTCAATTATAAATATAAAATAAATATAATAAAAAAATGTTTTCATCTGTCAGAAATATTTCACCATTTTGCCTTCCTTCATTGGTTTATTGTTTAGTGTCCTTCACAGATTCCATTAAATTTGGTGAAAAGATGTGTCACGTCTGACATGGTCATGATCTGAAATGACCAAAATACCAGAGCTAAATGATTTAATGGCGTTATATTATGATAACCCGCTGACCAACACGAGAACACATATTGTGAATGATAATTTTTTTATCCATTGATTGCCAGATAACATAATATTTACATTAAAAAAAAGCATTGGACTTAAAACTCTAGATGGCAAAGGACCAGTTTCGCGTTATTTCGATAAACAATTTGATAAAAATTGTTCAATAAAGTTAACCGGATTCCATAAAATTTTTAAAAAGCGTTATATGCAAAGAAAATAAGCCACATGGAAATCCTGTGGTGGAGCGTTTTCTGCATCAGATAAAAACCAGGATTGGGGCGGACTTCCTTTTCCGTGGGAATAAATTTATTATCACGGATAAAACCGGCTCGTATCAAATAAATCTCGCGTTTGTCTAATCGAGCCGACTATTTAACCCTGTTCTAGTTAATTCAAACTGAGTCCTAACCGGGAAAATTTCAATCACGCACTTCAGTTGCTTTAAGGAGTTATTTGAAAATTTCAAAAACCCGAAGGAGCTTGGTTTTATCGTGGTTTTAAGTCGTGAAACTTGGATTGAAAGGAGCTCGAGTACCACTGAAGGAGAACAAGGCACTTCTTGTGGTTGACACCCCAAACATGGACCCCCTAGTTTTTCATACAACACGTGCACCTCAACGCCTTTTCCCTCGTACTATCCGGCTGAAAAAACCTCGATGCATTTGACGCCTATTTATTACAAGGGAGACGTTTAAAAGGGTGAAAATCTCCTCGTTCCTCTGAGGAAAATGGGCCTGTTCATAAAGGGAGGTTATAATTTGTTTTTCGATCTTAATTAATGCAAACTTACGATGATTTTTTTTCTTTTAATAAAATACTCGAAACACACAGGGAATCTTATGACTTTTGGTGGTCATTAATAAGAGCAAAATGTAATACTGCGTAGTTTACGATTTTTAATAATTCGAGTTGGGGGTTCATGAAACCATAAAGATTGTAGGAATTACGTGCGTAGTTATTGCTTTCTTAATATTACGCTGAATTAAATAAAACGTGGGTACGCTTGTACTTCCTTTTTAGACACACTGTCTTGCTAAATCTTAACTGCTTAGGACTAGGAATAAGACTTTCCTTTCATCTAAATAATAATAAAACGAATTTTTATTTTCATCGATTTCTCACTAAAGCTTCTTTATCTAGGATAAACCCAGTAAAGGAGTTCAGACAGAAGATTAATCGTTTCCTAACCTGGGTCCGCTTGTACTCGCTTTTTTTACCACACAGTTAACTAATGTTGTTTTTCATTATTGTTTTGGTCCATGTATTTTTAAAAAACAGTGACTTAAGCTATGAATCAAATATCCAGAACCTAAAGGGGCTTTCTCTTCTCATCCAAATAATAATAAAACGAATTTTTATTTTCATTGATTTCTCACTAAAACTTTTTTATCTAGGATAAACTCAGTAAAGGTTCATATAGAGTAAGACGCATTAATCGATTTCCTAAAGTGGATTCGCTTGCAATTGCTTTTTTATCACATTGTTATGCTAAATCTTAACTGCTCTTGTTTTTCATTATTGTTTTAGTCTAGCTGTTTATAAAAACCAGTGATTTAAGCTCTGAATCAAATATCCAAAACTTAAAGGGATTTTCTTTTCTCATCTAAATAGTAATAAAACGAATTTTCATTTTCATTGATTTCTCACTAAAACCTCTTTAGCTAGGATAAACACATTAAAGGAGTTCATACAGAAGATTCATAGTTTTCCTTCTTGTTTGCACGAATGATATGTTATTTATCATTTCCTGATATATAGGCGAGAAATCAATTGAAATTCCCTTTACTTATGCAAAGGAATTACTTTTACTACTCCGTACTTAAGATTTCCCCCACGTCTATATTGAAAAAAGATCAAACATATCTTTGAAAAGTACATATGGCATTCCGTCCCTCTACATAGGGGTAGAAAACGCTCAAGTACTATTAATTATTTAAGAGCGAAAGTTTTCTCTTCCATACCTTCCAGTAGCTCCAAAAAGATAATTGAAACAACATGGGCTCGGAAGTATACGGGGAAAGTCGATTTTTATTAATGTGAGGGGTATAAGAGGATTTTTCAATGGCGAGCATCCGCTTCTCATGGGTTGAGAATCATTCTCAGGAGGTTCACAAGGCGTGGCCCTTGAATGGGCTCGTCGCCGGTCCGCCCGGTCACGCTGTGGGTAAGGAGCCTTACTCCGTTCACAGACGTTGCCCTTAAACAATGGAACAAGAAGAGGGCCCATTGTTCGTATTCCCGACATCCTCAATCTCACTTCCTCGCCGCGTACGTCCGAGAAATGGTACAAATCGATTTGTGTAGAAAACAATCGTGACAAAATTTTAAGGAAGGTTTGCAGTTTTGCACGGCTGATTTCAATTCACCTGAGGATAATTTACGTGATTATTTTCAGAAATTTAGGCGATAAAAGGGCCTTATTTACAATCCTACCAAAATATTTTACTTCTATTCCTTCTGAAATATTGCCAGGTAGTATTTCTGTCAAAATCTTAACAACCTGGATCCGTCTAGCCTCGTTGGTGGCGAAACCTAAGGGCGTCAAATTCAAATGTTTGTCCATAGCCTTAAAAAGCCTTTTAGACGTTATTGACTCCAAATCCTCGATCTCATTTCTTCTCATAATTTGTCAGATGACTGGTACAAATCGATTTATGCACAAAACAATCGTTAAAAATTCAATTTGGGTAGGACGTGGGCGTCCTATTTAAATTGATGTAAGGATCCGAGGAAAGCAGGGACTCAAACGTAGCATACTCCTAACTTCCTTTTCAATTCTACCCAAATGGATAAAACTTCTGTTATTTCCAGGTAGGATTTTCGTCAAAATTTTAACATCCACGACTACCTGGGTCCGTCTAGCCTTGTTGGCATGTCATCCTGACGGATTGCATGTATTAATAAAAATGTTAAGCTTTTTAGGCTTACTATCCCTACATTGTCGATCAACTTATTCGTAGAAAACAATCTCAAAAAGTGAAATTTCACCAAAGCAACAAAACCCAATTTTTGGGAAGATTTGCATGGCCGATTTAAATTCAAACATTTTCTCTTCTCTTTCACCTTCCTCTCTCAAATAATCCTCTCTTTCTATCTAAAACTTCTATTTCTTTCATTAGTAACCTCTCTTTCTATCTCTCGCTAACTCACCCACTCACTCTCTCTCTCACTCTCTCTAATCTCACACACACCCTCTTTACTCACTCAGTAACACATACACACACTCACACTCTCTCTCTCACTCAGTCACACACTCACTCTCTCTCTATAAATCAAACTCACTCACTCTCTCTCCATCTCTCTCTTTCTCCTCTCACTCACACTCTCTGACTTAGTTACTCACTCAGTAACACACATACACTCTCTCTTTCTATTACTCGCTGACTCACTCACTCTTTAATCTCCCTCTCTCTCTCTCTCTCTCTCTCTCTCTCTCTCTCTCTCTCTCTCTCTAATCTCACTCACACCCTCTTTACTCACTCAGTAACACATACACACACTCACACTCTCTCTCAGTCACACACTCACTCTCTCTCTATAAATCAAACTCACTCACTCTCTCTCAGTCACACACTCACTCTCTCTCTATAAATCAAACTCACTCACTCTCTCTCCGTCACTTTCTCTTCCTATCTCTCACTCACATCCTCTGACTTAGTTACTCACTCAGTAACACACACATACACTCTCTCTTTCTATTACTCGCTCACTCTTTAATCTCTCTCTCTCTCTCACACACACATCCTCCGACTTAGTTATCTACTAACACACACTCCCTCTCTTTCTTTCGCTCGTTTATTCGTCTCTCTTTCTCTACATTACTCTTCTCTCCCTCTCCATCACTCTCTCTGTAACTCACTTCCCACTCTATCTCTCATTCATTCGTTCAGTCATGCTTCCTTAATCATTATCTCTCCACCTGACTCACTCACTCCTATTTTTGGCAGGATGTGAGTGGTCGATTAACATCACTGTCTGGTCTGCCTGACCACATAGGCATATGAATTATGCCTGAACCATAGGTTTGTTTACAGTGCAGGTTTTCCTATTTAATGGTTTTATTCGATGGAGTGTAGTGTTGCGGGCATTTAGTTTTTAGCTGTCTAAAATTTCAAGACCGACGAAAATTCATTTCCATGTGTTAAGAAGATTTTCGTTTCGGAACAAGTTAGGAAATGGAATAAATTACAATCGGTTTCGACAAAATTGAATATTATAAAAATGATCAGGACCCATCTGGTTTTTACGATGAAGACAATACCCCAGGGGAGGAACAATTAAAAAAACAAAAATAGTCAATATAATCTCCCCGAAAAAGATTGCTACCCTCTCAAAAATCCTTTGAAGTGATTATCTCATGGCAGAAGCCGAAATAAACGCATTACGTAGATGAGAAAGGTCGACCCGGCCGAAACAAATCCTTTAAGGGATGATCCTTTTGAAAACTAACGCGGAGTCCCAGGACGTCGAATTCACTCGTCGACTGCTAACACCCACCCTACGAGAAAGGAACAAGTTAAATACCTGGGTTTCATGGCTCTGCATTAATTCGACACCCCGAATAAGCCTCTTAGCGCATTCCCCGGCGTGCGGTACCGGGAAGGAAAATACGGAGGTATTCTCGACCGGGAGAATTGTTTAAATTATACCGCCCCTGGGTTACAGTTACCCGTCTGACATATTTCAACTCTGGATAGACTTAAAAGGATTGCCGGGGAGAATAAAAGACAAGATTGTAAATGTAGACAGGGTAACCGGCATCACGCATTTTGGGAGAACGTCTAAAACGTCTTATCCTTATCTTTTTGTCTTCAAAAATCTACAGAAATTCAACGCACAGACGCGGCTTGTATGAATTTTAACTGAGAGCACTTTCAGAACCACGGTCCGTCAGGTACTCACGTTGTTTACAACCAGGGGACAGGAGTGGATTCTTAAACCTCCCAGTTCTCACGGACAGCCTAGAGAAAGATTATTGAACTCCCCTGAATTAACGAGTAAAAAAGGGAAACTAATAACTGGGAATTATCGCCGTTTGGGACAAAACGGTAAGTGTGATTATTAACTTAATTTCTCTCCGCTATAAGACGTTTCTAATTACAACTGTATATTAAATATTATGCAAGAGTGGGAAAGTTTGTCCATCTCTTCTTCAATATTAATTAGATGCTCTACATACTGCATTAAAGCTGGGAGAATATACAGAAAATATTAAAGAAAAACAGTTTTTTCCCCTGTTTAACAGCTTTTTAATAATGCAAGTACGATTGATAGCAATTTACAGTAAATTCATTAATTAAAAAGTATGATAATTTATCATATATGACTAATACTACTGGCATCTGACTATATGCATTATCCTTTAAATAATCCTAAAAATAGGTAAATATGATAATAAACGTGCCACTGTTTCGTCAGGCTTTTCGCCAACTGAGGAACATGGGCTTTAAGCATTAAGCAGTTGCATTACTGTTCCGCATAAACACTGCATTATTTGCACAAAGGCTTCACATTTTCATCACAATGTCGGGGAAACAAAGACAAATCCGTTGGGATTTCGCGTGGGCAAGTCAGTCCACAAAGTGATCCCTCATCTCTCGTTATATCCATTTCCTATACAAAGGCAAAACACTATCATCAATCATTCCATCAAACTGAAGATATTATAAATCAAAATCGTCAATTATGAGAAAAGAGAAAGAAGAAAAGGACGAAGTAGTACAAGAAAATAAATTATTCGAAAACTTCTTTTTTAAGTCTGCGATGTTTCTGATCCGTTTTGATTTCCAGTGGTTTGTGACCAATTTTGAATCCAAGCAAACCACCTACAGACAAAACAACGTGGTTCAGATTTGATCCATAAAAGCCAGAAGACATCAATTCCAAAGTTAAAACTTCTTGCTATTAATCAAGACTAGCCTGATGGTTTGACATCTCAGCACAAATTTCTTTAAAAATTGTCTTCAAACCATCCAAAAATATCAGACAGCCCTTTGTGCAGTTTCAGTTAGTGCATATTAAAGCGGAGTAGGCTGATGCGATAAATGAGGTGCTAGAAGAATACCTAGAAAGTATAATCGATTCAGCCCAAACTTCTGAGTGTTTTTTTTAATTGACCAATTCAAAGCTGAGAAATCCGTCACAAACTGCATCGTCCGCACGTTTTAGTTATGAAAGTACAGGACTTTGATGAAGGAATTGTTAAAGAAGAGGTCCAAGTGATAGCAGAGCAAAACTAAGTTCGGCAGTAGACTTCAGAAATGTTCCAATGCTACAGGACCTTTCACAGATGGTGAGAAAATTTTAGTCCAATCACTTTAAAAAAATTTAGGAAAACCTAATTGGCTTTAACGACCGTATGGTAGTAGAGCTCAAATTTTAGCAGCAGACTACAGTGCATATTTTTGAATGGCTCTAGGTAGACAGAAACTTTGGTCCAGCCAAGTTGCAATGTTTTGAGTAAACATGAATACATTTCAACGAACATATTAAAAAACCAGAGAACCTGAATGGAAGACGACTGAAGAGAAGTGACTTTAGCGAAGATAGTGTCGAAATTAAAAACCGACCACCTGGTTTTTGCAGAAAAAATGGCTAACTTTACAAAAGCATATTTTCTCAGCCTATTAAGTCACAGACTACGCTCTGTCTCATTGCTTAGAAAATATTACGCTGAATAAGGTACCTTTTTTAAATGTTTTCCTACCTTCAGTCATTCATCAGTAAATTCAAAAATTCGGGTCACATGTACGTTAACTTTTGCACTTTTTACGATAAGTTCAAATTGACCTGTGGAATCAATCGTCCTGGAGCGGCGCCCAATAACAATCGATAAGAAATTTTCATAAGCTTTCAATTGGTCACCTTCCGCTTTGCCCGATTTCTCAACCGTTTTCGAGTAATTCGCGATTTTTGGGCAAAAAACGTGGTTTTTTCCGTGCACGTGGAAAAAACAGACTCTCCCGATTTTACCATATATAAGCCGACTGTTTCAATACGTTATTCGAAGCCAAACTGCCACAACACTAGTGAAATGGGAACGAAAACCTGAATTTCCGTGATGAGGTAAACAAGTGGTCGTCGACAGTAGAAGCATTACGCATTCCAAAAGGTCAAAGTAATTTTTCTTACTTAGTAAAAATCATCGCTTCCCTGTTCACCTTTTTTGAAAAAGTCTTTAGTTGTAGTTGTAGAGCGTAAAATTTGCGAAAACATGACGGATAAAAATTTAAGCATTCGTGAAAATCGGGGGAGAGAGAGTGGTATGTAAAAAAACACGTTTTTCCCCCAAAAATCGCGAATAACACGAAAACGGTTGAGAAATCGAGATAAACGGAAGGTGACCAATTGAAAGCCTATTAAAATTTCCCATAGATTGATATAGGGCGCTGGTCTAAGAACGATTTCCTGAATCCACCGCACAATTTGAAGTTTTCGTAAAAAATGCAAAAATTAACATGTGCCCGAATTTTTTAATTTACTGATGAATGACAGAAGCTAGGAAAACATTTAAAAAGCAAACTTGTTCAGCGTAAAATTTGTAGGACATGAAAGCTTAAGAATGACTAGAAAAACAAAAAATAAACAGGGTTGCTTACACGCGAACAAAGATGAAGAAGAAGGAGGAAGAATGAATGGGAAAGAGAATCAGGAAGAAGGAAGTGAAAACGTAAATATTCATTAATTACGTGTGGTATAAATGAATGATTTTGTAGATATTATCTGAAGATTCATGAATTTTTGTTATTATACTGGCTGCTTGATTTATGTATAGATATTTTTTATATACTCGAAAAGAGATTTCTCTCTAAGTTTCTAACCAGTTCTGTCTGAAATTCAATAATTGGACATACAATTATTATGATGCCTTTTCTGGCCGATTCCCTTCTTTTGATGAATCGTGCTTTAAAGATTGACATCACCGTCAAAAGGATGTGACCAAAACACGCAAATCGTTACTTTCTCTTTCCAATTTTTCAATAAGAGAATGATAGTAGAAATCAGTACGAATGAGTTGATGAACCGAGAAAGCAATTCCGCCGAGACCACGTATCGGCCGGGCCGTGGTAATCAAGGATTCGAGAAAATCCCCGAAGGAAAAGGCGACTTTTCCGGACGAGTCACGAACTGTCCTAACCCCTGAGAATGAATATAGACGCGTACTGCCTCTAAGGTTAATTCAGCATTGTTTCCGTCGTGCAAACGCCGTTAGAAAGCATTTTTCGCATGCAGAGAAAATCGAGAGGAGAAAGTATATCATTTCCCATTGGATTGTGTACCACTCGGGATCAACAAGTGCAACTAATTGAAAAAGAAAGACGTATTAAAAGGGCATATTGATTTTGTAATCATCGTTAGGGGACATTTAAGCCGGCAGTCATTTTTTTAAAGCCGTCACGCTTTTTCTTCTTTACGAGTAAACTTCGCCTAATCTTCCGGCTTCTTGTCGCGGGTCACAGGGAAAGCGGGTGCGTGAAAATCGTCATTCGCGTTCCGCTGAACCCGACAAATCAGGCCCAACTGAAGGAACTTTTTTCTCAATAAAAGTTTCGTCGACGATGGATCACGCAAAGCATTAAAGCTTAGCCTTGATGATATATTTGTTTAAATATATATTTTTATTTGTAGCTCTCTCTATGAATTCCACTCGTTTAAACTAAGAATAAATATAACTTAAAATTTGATGGACAGAGTCTTTAAACTTAGTTCTCCTAAATTCCATAGTGAAAACAAAATAGAGTCAAATAAATGCTAGTCAAAAACCAATATCTTATGTCACTAATTAATACGTTAATTCAAGATAGATTCTTAAACACAATGAGATAAAACTTGTACTTGAAGACTACACTATCGCTAGATATAATGGCTATCACCTAATACACTTAGCAAATAATACTAACAAAAAAAAGGTGATCAATGATGATTATAAAAATGTAGCTAAGTCCCAAGACTTTGTCTATTTCTCCTAATCTTTTTCCAAATAAAGTTTAAAATGCTTCAAACACGAACAAACGATAAACTGCGTTATGCAGCATCAGTTTTTCGTAAATTTTCGACCTTACATCGATGAGGTTTGCCGAAACATTGGTCCATCTACGTTGCAATTTTTTGCGGAAACCTTGGAAATTTCCGTCACAGAAACTGCTCGCATCAATCCTTTTTAAAAAGATGGTTCCTACTCACAGTAAGTAGTTTAGAAACAATCCGAATTTCGACAAACAACTTATTGTGAGTAGGAACCATCTTTTTAAAAAGGTTGAACTCCACACCCACTCCATCATTCATAATTTCTACTGCTCGCATCTTCCGCACAGGTTCGTTGATGAAAACAGAGGACCTGGATGAAGGTATGGTCCGAGAGGAGTAACTTACTCACGACCGTAGGCAAGAGAGCTCAAACTTCAGCGTAGCCTACAGCACTTATTCTTGAATGGATACAGATGAACTGTAATAACACCTTAAATCGATGAGGTTTGCAGGTTCCACCCACGTGGCATTTTTTTGTAACCCTAATGACATTTTAAAGCAAATTCGGAGAAGTTGTCCGTCAAAGAAGCTGCTTGTATTGTCCGCACATATTGTTAAAGAAGCCAGGAGGACTGGAGGAAGGAATGGCTCAAGAAGAGTGACTTTATCCAAGTCTATATGGCAGCAAAGCTCAAAGTCCAACAGTAGATTACAGCAACTAGTATTTCAGAATGGATTTATGATTGCTATGCCATATGCAACTTCTCTCAGGAGCTGCTGTCATCACCCGCACATGTGAAACAACAGAACCTGGATGAAGAAATAGTTGAAGAAGAAGGGGACTTTAGCCAGGATAGAGTGGTATGAGAGCTCAAAGTTCATCAGTACACTATAGAAACTGTATGAAGTTTTATGTTGCTTTGATAAGTATTTGGACTAAGGAATGGTTGAAGAAGCCAGGACCGTTTGGTATCAAAGCTGTTAAGTTCAGCAGTAAACTACAAAAACTACGTTCCAATGAATACATATAAAATTGGACTAAGAACATCTTACATTGATCAGGCCTTTATTATTTTAGTATTTTTGTGACGAAATGTTGGACTGGACCTGTTTATACAAAACCTTCATGCACCAGGTTCTGTGCCACCATCAAATCTGTATTTGAGTAAGAACATCTTACATTGATCAGGCCTTTATTATGTTAGTATTTTTGTGACGAAATTTTGGACTGGACCTGTTTATACAAAACCTTCATGCACCAGGTTCCGTGCCACCATCAAATCTGTATTTGAGTAAGAACATCTTACATTGATCAGGCCTTTATTATTTTAGTGTTTTTGTGACGAAATTTTGGACTGAACCTGTTTATACAAAACCTTCATGCACCAGGTTCTGTGCCACCACCAAATCTGTATTTAAGTGTGCAACACCGTCGATTGATGTATATCGGAGGTCAATTTTGACCTTTATAATCGTTTCTATTTCGTCTTCCTCCCCAAAAGACCAGTGACGACACTTTTCCCGGACTGGCATCGCGTAGTGTTTCATTAACGTCACAATTTCAAGAATTAGGCGAAAACCTATTTCAAGAGACCAAAAAAAAATCTCTGCCAAACCGGTAACGGGGTAGGAGGACATGTACGTTTAAAAATACTCCGTCCTTGCCAGCGATTTGACCGCGGACGCCCCGCGACACGCGACACGGCCCATGTCTTTTTTCGACTCGAGTCCGAAGCCATTGCATCATCATTGCTGATCGAGGCAAACCGTTAAGGCTCGCCTTAATTTTATGACGTAATTGAATTTCCTTGTTTAGAGAAGGCATTTTTCCAGGGCCGGCTAACTTTGAAGCCCTCCCGTCATGTCCGTCATCCGAGATATTAAACCAGAAAGAAAGTCGAGCAGAGGTACGAAGTTTTAAACAACTTTTCCCAACTTGGCGAAAGGGCCGGCTTTAAATTGTTTATAGGCCGATTTCGCTTTCTTAAATGTTTTTCTCAACTATAAACTTTTACTCCTATTCTAAGTGCCATAAACCTAAATGAACAAAATTTAACACCACTCAAACAGAACATAAATAACATTCAATGTATTCAAAAATGCTTTCTGAGACTTTCAGTTATTAATATTCCATGAGGAGATTGTGAGGAACTGCGGAAACTTAATTTGTCCTATGCTAAGAGAAGGGGAAGTAGGCATAAACAAGTCCCAATATGTGACCTTAGTTGATGTTCACTTTGACAGTGGTGAACGCGTGTGGAACAAGTAATCCATCATGAAAGTATTAAACGAGACAATGCACTTAGGCCGGGCTAAAACGGCAAAATTACTTCTGTATTGTTCCAGTTTATGGGTTTAAAAGAACTTAAGGGATTGTAAGACGCTTTAAAAGCTGCCCTCTCACGTCGAGTCAATTCATTTTGAAGGGCGCTTCGTGTAAATTGAACACGGAAACTCCATTAGAACTCCGATGGTTAAGCAATCAATTTTTTTGCAAGATATGATATAAGAAATGAGAAAAGTGATCGACGGGGGGGGGGGATTCTGTCAAAAGAGAGCCCGTATTTGGCTTGTTTTGAGACGAGCAAGGAATTGACAGTCAACGCTGATTAATATCATGGGACACCGTCTGCATATTGTCACTTGCATCATCAACATTGGCAGTTACGTATCGACCTTCTTTTAGAACAGACATTATTGAAACATTACGAAACAAAACACCTAAAAATGACTATTAATCAACAAGTTGTACAATATGAACAGCGTTAAAAATAAGTAAAAGGCGGAAAATAAAGATTATAAGCACTTATAATAAATAATTATTTAGGATCTATCTAAAATTCATATTATTTGAAAGGATCGAAAAAAGGAAATAAATAAAGTTGGGCTCTTGATTTTAAAAGAAAAGAATGTGTATCATCTTGAAGCTTTTTTCCTATATTAAAAGAATTTCGAACTGCACTTAAATGGAGATGAACTAAATTTTGAAGAGTTTTTATGTATAGGCTATTGACAGAAAGGTCATTTCAACCTCCAAGGCATGCCGTTTTAACTTAAAAAATCCCTTTATTCTTATTTAAATACCATTGGGTTAAGGATATGTCCTCGGGTTCAATGGTATTCCAGGACCGAAGCATGTGAAAAATGAAAGAACCATCATAAAAACTAACGGCAGAACTATCAGGTCTAGAATTGTAAAAGTACTGTTGACTTGACACAACAGCCATTGCAGGGCCTATTAGATTCTTTGGAAAGGAAAAATCCATGCCTAAAGGATACACACATGAGTCCTTGACAAAGCTTGGGGGGAAGGGGTTGTCTGATTAGCCTTAAGCTTACGGAAAAGCTCTAAATAATAATGAAGTTTTCACAATAGACCAATACCGGTCGCATAACCAATGTAGTTTTTTTACCATCTATTTGGACGTCCTTAATTCATTTAATTGATTCTGATGGCTTTCATTTTCCAGACATGAAAATATTTTCCGTCAAGTTGCAGTAGTTTCTGCAAATATGCCATTCTTCTCCCTTCTACCACCAATCTTGCCGAGTCTTTACAAATGTATGATTTTGCATATTTCTTCCAATGCTTGAATAAATTGTAGCCGCCACGCAGATAATGAGATCTGTCACTTGGCATACCACTTGAATCAACAAGCCTGTGTAGTAAGAAGAAGAAACAGTGGAATCTGTAGCTGATGGTGTGGAAGGCCTACGAGAATCCTACTCCTGGGAAAAAATTATCCAAAGCCTGAAATATACACAACAGAGTCCTTAACAAAGCATTGGGATCTGATAAAAAGACGCTTAACGAAGAGCTCTAGATAATCACCAGTAATAGGCCAAAATTGGTCGCGGTAAAAAGGCGCTTTTCAACCTTACGATCACTCAACTAGAGTCCATAATAAAACATTACACTAAGAAATAACTCCCACAATAAATTAAGGAAAGATGGGATTCTCAATATTCCGCCTTATTTCTTGTACAACATTCACGCTTATAAATACATTTTCGCTTAATGGGAGATGGACAAAGATGAACGATTTTTTTTTAATTTTTCTATACAAAGGTAGAGAAAATAACACCCAAAGTAAATTAAGGGTAGATGGGATTCTCAATATTCCGCCTTTTTTCTTGAAAACATTCACGCTTACAAATACATTTTCGCTTAATGGGTGATGGAGAAAGATGAACAATTTTTGTTTAATTTCTCTGAACAAAGTGGTACATCACTGTACAGTCAGAAAAACCTGAAACCTGACATGGAAAATTTTAGAACCAATGATTTTATTTGAACACTTTTATTGGTCAATGTCGCGTCACAACGTCAATTCTTCGAAAACGAACTGGGATCGCTACTTGATGTGACAATAGGCTCAATTGGCATCCCGGAGTGTCAGTTCATACAATTTCCTGGAAAAGGGTTGCTCTGAATAACGGCCCAGTGTCAAATGCGATATTGACGCTCGTAGGCGGAACGCGAATCGACCCGGTCCTAGAACCTAGGGAAGACTTCATTTCTAAATTTACTACACATCTGTCTTCAATTAGCTGCACTCCACGCGACACCGTTTAGATGTCAGTTCCGCTTCGGAAACGGTAGATGGGAGAAATCAGAATCGGAAGCTGTTTAGTTACACCAATCCAAAAATAGACAAATTATAACTCGATTCTCACCTAGAGTATGAGCCGATCATTATTCATCGTTCATAACAACGTCCCCCCGGTACATTTTTCTTCTTCGGATGCGATAAGTTTTTAAATTAGACGTAGGAACTGTTTTAAATTAGTGCACGTTAAAAAAAACGACCCTGCACAGAAATAAATTCATATAAATCTATCCAAACGAAACACTAACGCCAGGTAACCAAAGTAACTTAGAAGACATAAATTCCAATGTCCATGCGCGTAAAAAATATACAAAATGAAAAAAAAAAAATTATGCTGATATCTAGTGCATATATTTTAATATTCTAACAGGAGAGAATATTGAACCGGCAGATATCCGGCACAATTTCGCTCTTTTGGATAAAAGGGGGGGGGGAGTCAGGGGAAACAGTTAAGTTATACCGTGACAACTTGACAGGACTTGATAATGAGCAATTCAATTAATGACTATTCTGACGACCGGATTAATTTGATTTTCATTAATTTAGCCTTTATTGTAGTATAAGACTCCTGAAACTGTGGAAAATGCAACCGTTTGCTGTGCCCCCCTCGACAGTGAGCTGAGTGTTTTGTCTACCTTTAGTCTTTTTATTAACTTCCAGTGATAGTAGACCAAAGTGGTGTGAGCCCTCGTCCACGAAACCCATTGGTAGTTAGACATGAAATCCTTGTATGACATTTTCAAAGGGGAAACTTCTCAACGATTGGGCGTCTAATTACTAGCCTGACTGCGGAGTTTAAAATTTTATAGGGTTATATAGTTTCACAGCCTTTTCATTCTCTTTGTGGTCTGTTTACCTGAGACTCAGACGTCAGACGATTTGTTCTTTTACTACTTCACCCAGTGCTTTGAGAGCAGCAACTAACAGGGTAGTCCTATCTTCGTATTTAATGCACTTTAGAAGTATTCCCGTAAATAATCCTTCCATAAAGTTCAACACCAGTACCATACTGTCCATAGTCATGCCAGATATTTGAACACAGCTTGGCTATCTTGCTACATGTTGACTATTTACCTACTGTCCGATAATTTTCAATCGATAGTGATATATTTTATCCGTTATTTTCCCCATAAATATCGTGTGCAATGCCATGTTGGCTCCGGCAGCCGTACGTGCAGTAAATAGTTCGTGACTCGTAATATTTATCACTGGTCTTACCGGTAATTTGGTAGTTTTGGGATGATGAACTGATGAATGGTCGATTCCGACAAAATAACACACACACCTAGCAATGAAGATGGCAAGAAGCCATCTGACCAAACAGCAAAAATAGGAATACCAAAATGATAAGAAACTACAAAATTAAGTCCTTTGCGAAGTTATACTTAGGATTCAGGGTGTCTATTGGCTTGAGCATTCCTTTCTTTTTAAGTTCTAGTTGGAGGTCAGCCTGTTTTAGCTCATTTCTATCTGCAACAGATCTCAGCTTCTCCCTGGCTGAAAAGCTGTTGAAGTGTTAGATTTAGTAAAATCTCGTGGGCAGCTGGCAGGGATCTCCGTGTTACTTAGCCAAGCCATGCTCAGGGAGTAAATAATTTAAAAAATTTTAATAAGTAAATAAGAGTGCGAGTTCGCTTCATTCGCTTCCACTTCAAAGTTTAGCCTTAAGAGCTGCTATTCTTGACTTTGCCAAGCACCTGATTACTTTGCCGTTTAATCCTGCTGAATTACAGTCAAGTAATCGTTCAAATATGAAATACTTCACAAGGAAATATTTGACAGTACATTGCGACATGATATACAGGCAGACCGTGTAGTAAATCTATTTCACCAAATTTCTCGATGAAATAAAGGGTGATTAATTTTTTCTTTTCACGTCCAGCTAAGCTTTTCGAGACGCCCCCTAAAATCGGCCAAACCGGTCACGTACTCGCGCAACGCCCCGCCATTTTAACTGCACAGAGCGGAAACTGGCAATATAATGGGCGACGGACGTCCCGATAACCACTATTCCCCATTTACCCCTGCCCTCGGATAATCTCCCTGGCCGGTGATTACTCTCGGGGGATCGGATCGCTTAAGGGGCGTCGGAAGGACTGAAGGAGTGCAAGTGCGGATGGGGATGACATCATAACCTTCCGGATCCGTCGGAGATGGATACGATCACGAATAAGCGATAAAGAGATGTAATAAAAAATTGTAAAATGATTCAGATGACATAACTGTAAGGGAAAAGAGTGAAAATTAATTTAATTTAAAGAGAGTCGTTTCTCCCTATCACGCCCAATCTCTTTAAAAAAAAGTTCGAATTAACCCAAATTAATAGTCCAGAATAATTGATTCATCTTAATTCGCAAGGAAAAATTATAGCCACCTCCCTGTAATAAAAATAAGCTCTATTTTAAAATAAAGCACGTTTGATATTATTTGCAAAAGCTATGTTGATATGAATATACTTCAAAACCTAATTTTGTTTACAAAAATGGGTCCAAAGTCTAGACTTATTTTAACACAGTGAAATCAAGTTGAAGGATAATAATGTCAGCGAAATCACTAGTGAATCCTCGCTATGGTTAATGTTAAATGGAAGGATGCGTTAGACAAAATACACATAAACTGATGACAAAGAAAAACAAAAACGCATCTTGCCTACAAAAACGACGCGAACTGGCAGAAAAACAATCTGAAATGACCAATTATTCCAAGTATATTAGCTTTATTCATATTTTTACCTTCAAATCCCTTTAATTTTAACGAAACCTTTTGACCTTCAAATAAACCATTTGTAATTTTAACAAAAACTTTTGACCTTCAAATTAATCCTTTTTAATTTCAACAAACACTTTTTCCTTCAAATTAACCCTCAATAATTTTAAATAAACTTTTTACCATTAATCTTTTTTTAAATTTCAAATTAACCCTTTTTACTTTCCAATGAACCATTTTTAAGTTTCAAATAAACCTTCAAATTACCGATTTTTAATATCAAGTTAACCCTTTTAAATTTCAAATAAACAATCTTACGTTCAAATCAACCCTTTTTGCCCTAAATTAACCATTTTTACTTTCAAATTAACCTTTTTTACCTTTTAATTAACCACATTTAAGGTTATTATATATATGGCGATTTATTTATTACCTAGGGTAAGAAAATATAATATATTATGTATAATAATATGAATGGTCTTTAAAATGAGTTTAGATATATACAAAGTTACAAAAACTGAAAAAAGCATCAAGTAAAACTGGCAAAAAAAAGTTTTGAAAGAAAAATACTGATTCATTTTTAACACGCTGTAAAACCATTAAATTCTAATTTTTATCCAAATTGAACGTCATGAAAATCGTTTGAAACGTGGATTATTCTACTCTCAGCTATATCAAGAACGTTTAAATTTTACCATTACAATGATACAAAAAAAGGGTGAAATTAACAAAATATTTGATTAAAATATTGTGATTTTTCAAAAGTTTGTTTTCGGCGGTACTTTTGAGAGTAAATCATTGATCAACTTTGTTTCTTCAACTTTCTTCTTGGTTAAATTGGTCAAGCGGACCACGAAAACTAGTGAATTTATTGTTTCTTCCATAAAAAATATTTTGACTTACTTTACTCGGTTCAAAATTATGTATTTAATTGTCTACCTAACACAACAGCTATCTGCCAAAAACATTTCCTTGGCTTGGCCTTTGGATTATTCCTAGGTGTCTGTACACTTTGATCTATCACTACTTTTTTTTAAAATCGAATAGCAAGGGTCTGGAGATAAACTTCATCACGGCGGGTGTTTTCCTTTCATTATTCGGCGAAGGGGCCCGATTTGGATTGTAGATGTGAACTCTATTACCTCTGCTACGGGCAACCCTACCAATAATAAGCAACTAGGAGCACCAAGTGGCACAGTACAGAACATCCCCCATGTGCTGCAGATTTAATAACGGGTGGCCGTCCATGGAAATTTCTAATACGAGACTTTTTTCTTTCAAAAGGGGGAAATGAGGGCTGAGACACGGAGCCATTTGGTGTCCAACTGTGACCTTAAAATACACTGGACGCTGTTTCTATCGGCGGTTTCTGTTTACGGAAGCACTTGAAGCCGGCTAGTTTTCTTCTATATCGCTCAGTACAAGGAATAGTGTCAATTTTTACAGTTATTTCGTGAGAGAATTTTAATAAAACCGGGCAAAACAATCGGGCCGTTTTTCGCTCCATTAAATCCACTTTTTCTAGCACTCGTCGCTCCAATGATCTCGGAGGCGTTCAAAGGGCACAATGCACCGCAGTTCCGGAGGATGTGCCTTTTTCAAAGAGGGACCGTAAACTAAGCGGATTTAATAAAAAGCACTTTTGTTTTCTCATTTCTTAAAGTTCAAGACACAACTTACAGACAGTGAAAACAGGAAGTTAAAAAAACTTCTTTTCAAAAGTTGGATGTAACGGATCTTTTTCTGAACATTTCCGCTGGCTTGGTTCTTCAGAACACTTTTTGCCTTTAAATTAACACTTTTTAATTTCAAATAAACTTTTTTTACGAAATTATCTTAATTAATTATAATTTTAATCTAAGGTCTTGGAATTACAATTAATTAAAATAATTAAAAGGTCAATTATAACTGCTAAAATCATATATGCTTCAAATTAAACTTTTACACCTTCAAAGTAAACATTTTTAATTTCAAATTAAACCTTTTTACCTGTCTAAGCGTTTTTAATTGCAAATCAACCTTTTTACGCAATCAATTTAATTTTTTAACATGCAAATTAACTGTTTTTAATTTTAAATTACCCCTTTTTGCCTACAAATTAACCCTTTTTAAATTAAAATAAACTTTCTCACCTTCAAATCAACTTTTTTAACCTTCAAAGTAACCCTTTTTACCTTCAAATCACCTTTTGATTATCATCAATTTAACCTTTGTTACCTATTTAAGCCTTTTTATTTGCAAATCAACCTTTTTTTTGCGATCAAATTAAATTTTGTTTTACCTGCAAATTAACTATTTTTTACTTTCAAATTATCCCTTTTTACCTACAAATTAACCCTTTTTAAAATAAAATAAACCTTCTTACCTTCAAATAAACCTAATTAAAATTATCACTTTTTAATTTCATATTAACTCCAATCCCCTTTTTTACCATCAAATCGTCCTTTTTAACCTTCAAATTAACCATTTTTAATATCAAATTAACCCTGTTTAATTTCAAATAAACCTTCTCTTCTTCAATCAAAATATTCCTTTTTAACTTTCAATAATCCTTCTTACCTTCAAATAAACTTTTTTAACCTTCAAATTAACCCTTTTTGATTTCAAATAAACTTTTTTAAATTTCTTATTAGCCATTATTAATCTCATTGCCGCTCGTAAAAATTATGTATTTCACAATGTCTAGTAATAAAAAGGCTATGGATTGCTGCTAGGTATTTGTCCACTTTGACCTACGAGTACATTTTTACGGAATAGCAAGTATCGACAGAAACGTCGTCAGGGCGGGAGTTTTTCAATGTTTCTACGTAACTTTTAGAAACAATTTCGAGGTTGTAACTTGAGTCTTTGTAATTGGAAAATAGATATTTTTTAAGCATTATGTATAGGTACAACAAATTAGCACCGATAAATAGAAGTTTGTTGAAACCCCGATTCAGGTCAGCCAAGAGAGAGAAACTCATTAAGATCAAGTTCATCATGCCGCTTTATCAAAATTTTATCATCTTTCAATATAAAAAGATTTTAACGACCAAGACCACCATCCCTCCTTTATTAATATCATCTCAACTGGATATTTTGAGACCCGTAACCGTAAGCTGGGCGTCAGATATACGCCGACAAAGACATTTCCGACAACAAGGCGTAAATCGGTGAAATTCGATGAGGGTGGCTCAACTGACGGACCCTCCTTTCGATCGACATTGTCACCCTGGAAGCCCGACCAAGAAAGATATAAGCCAGTTGTGTGCAATCGATATTAAACCGCTATCTCATTTTTTTTAAACTTCTCCGCAATCATACATTTCCTCATCCATAAATCCTAAATAGACATTTAAATCCAGAGGTTTTGACAAATGGCCAGCAAGGAAAATGAGATTTTCACACGGTGGGTAAATCTATATCTACAAGAATCTCAATTAGGGTTTTTCTTCTGAAAATTACATCCGGAACTTTATAAAGGAAGTAACCCAACCCTAACAAACGGCTTTTTTCTCTTCGGCCCATTGGAGACGGATTAATTTAAAAAAACAATGCATTTCTTTCAACTGATTTGCACAGTTTTTCATGACGAAATGGTGATTAGGTTTTATCAGAAGACGCATCCCGGCCGGCGATTCATTGTCTCAAAACGGTGAGATCAGCGCCTATAAACGGCGGCCTTCTTGGAAAACGCGTGGGCGAATCGCAAAAACCGGATTTTTTTTCGAATCTATATTTGAACTGTGGATTAATAAAGAAAATTAGAAGGATTAGCCGTTGTAAATGGAAATAATTTACGACGTGCTAACTAGTAGGCTTTATAAAATATTGGAAATTTTGCTTTAAATATAAATCCATCAAGGTCTTTCTAACGTGTAATTCAATTACAACGAAAACTTGTTTTTGGTTCAGATCTCACAGAATCTTCACAGGCAGATCTTTTTAAAAACATCCTGGCATTATATTACAAAATTATAAATTTAAACCTTCGTGAGGATTTCAAAGAGTATGGCCCCGGTATAAAATATTTCGCAATGACTGAAAATAGAGCATGACAGAGATCACATGTACAACAGTTACGCTCAGGAACGATAGGTGATGACTCAACTTCAACTCTGGGACAATCTGACAAGGTTCAATATTGAAAATCTCTTATCAATTTTAAAACTAGTTTGAGTCATCTTCCTACTGTTTTAGCTATATCCAATTCTTAAGCTTCTAAAGCAATCAAAAAGAGAGCAAATAGTAAATAGCTTTTAACTCTATTCAACCACAAATGTGAAATTTTCTCTTTAGGTTGTGCCGCCGTAATGAACCTGTCGATTGGTCTTCTGAATTTAACAATTCTGAGACATTCTCTGGAGTTCGCGCGTGATGGATCTGTAGTTTGGTCGATCAATTCAGTCAATCCTATTCTCCAGCGAGCTGTTTTAGACCGTAGACCTTTTGTAAGTTTTCGCTGAAGAAGGTCGCCCACGGGGACACCTTCCCTATGGGCCCAGGCAAAGTCCGACCATTAACTCTGGTGCCTGGGGTTAACCGATGATAGAGGCTTTTCCCCTTTACCTTCGTTTTCCTTACCCTATCCTTTTATCCTTTCCTTCCCCCCTCTGCTTTTGCTGAGGCTTCCTCAGACAACGGGTGCATCAGTAGAGAATTCCTGAGATTTATTACAGGAATTCCCGAGTATGCTATCAGTTTCACCTTAAAAATAATACTGTACCACGGGAGGGGGTGACTTCAAGTAGCCCCCAATTGAGGATGGACTCGTGGTGGTCGTGGTTTGTAATCAACTTGTACCTTAGCTGGAAGGTTCCGGCTTGCGGGAGCCGAAGATAGAGTTGCTTTCTCTATCCCTCCGGTGGTGACTGAAAGCAGACTCTGTAGTAAGTCACACAAAATTGCCTTTTTTAAGGCTCTTCTGAACACTTCTAAACTTGGTTGGTATTGCACCATGTCGCCGACCAGGGGATGTGACAAGTCCCATGTAAAATCTTCCTGGTGTTCTCTTAGAGTCTGAGAATACCCTTCGGGGATAAGTCCGGACGTCAAAGATCCTCACGGGTTTCAACATCCATGAGTAAAAATGGTAACGAACGAATGGCACTGAAGAAGGCTAAACGCCCCTGGCAAACAGCGAGGATAGACAAATCAAACCTACTTTTAGCTAACGCCAGTAATATTTTAATTCTGATTCTGCAGATGCTTCGTATAAATGAATGCAAGATTGCAATCATTGCCTTTGTCTTGGACTTATTTTACTACAATGAGGGTACAATGAGGTTCGTACAATTTACGATCTGACTCATATTATAACTGTATGCTATTTGATGAAACTGAAGTTAAAACAGGGCAGAAAATATTTGGATCTATTTCAACTTCAAAAAAAAAACTTCAATTTTAAGATTTTATATTGAGGTCTGGGCGTGACCTGTTAATTGGTCTGTCAAATCCTTCCAGCTGTTTTTATCAGATCTGAGGTGCGAGCTGTATCCAATTTGATTAAGCAAAAGTTCAAAAGAGAAGATATTGCGTGGTGTGTAAGTTGAAGCATTTAAGAACAATTTTAAGATTTTCTCTGGGGTTCGTGGGTTACGGAAGTTATGGAGTTTTAAAAAAAGTCTTCTTCGAGTGATTATTTAACTTGGATCTGTGTATGGACCTCCAGCAACACACCTATTTTGGTCACTGGCGGTGGCACCTAATAGTCTGCGAGGATCGGCTATTTAGCTAAATTGTGCTAAAGGAAGATATTTGAAGTTCAATTTAGCTAAATAGCGAGCATTGTAGCTCTGAATAGGGACCAGGGACGTGGCCCGAAATGCATAAGCAACTAAAATATATTGCATACAGATAAATTGGTTGCAAAAAATAATAAAATTTGAATAAATTTGTTTATTTGGAAATCCCATGGGTGAAGAAAGACACACTCAACCCAGCTAGAATAGTCGAACTCAGTAAAGCGATATATTTTCGGCAATTTCCATTGAGCTTCCTACTTCAAAAAATTATTAAGTTGCAAGTCCTTATTCGGTTTAGTCGGTTTGGACCGGGTTGAGAATAAGCCAGCGGCCGAGATGTAAGCCCTTAAAGCAAATATTTGATTGAAGTTCCAATAATAGGGCATCCCCTGGGGCTTAATATTAAAACCGGGCCTAATCCAAACAATCGACATGACTTGATTATGGACTTATTAAAGGGCAGTTTAGACAGCTTGTTTCATAACCTCACACATCTGACATATCCAAATGCTTTAACTGTATTCTCCCTTTTTGTCCAGTTTATGAATTTGATGTAGAATGTTATTGGACGAAAAATGTCATGCACGAAGAAAAACGCATGCTGAGCATGTTTTTGAGCCTGGAGTATCTTTCAATATGACCTTTTCTCCCGAATTGGCCATTTAGGAGATATCCATTGGGTCCGAAGAAACAAACTGTTACTATTGTCTAGGGTCAGTTTTAATCAGCTTAGGGGAGGGGTGCTGATTCATGGTCCGCCGGGGGACAACGGCTGTCGTACGGATTATCGAAAACTAGTGTACAAACTGCTCTTCCTTATAGGCCGATGTATAAACAAGTACCGCACCTGAACGCCATTTATTTTCGACCACTTTCCTAAATTTATTTTCTCCCTACGAAAGTTACAAAAGGGGAAATTGGAAGATTCCGCCCCGAGATTAGCGTTGATGCCATTGACATGTCGGAACTTTTTCCCATTAAACTTATCCCGAATGTTATAAAGGGGAATTATCAAGATATGCGGAAGTTGGAATTTTTTGAAAATTACGTTCTGGAAGTAACTTATAATGTACTTCCCACCTATCTATGCTGGGTTGTTAATTAAACTTAATTACCTTTTGTAGTCTAAAGGGTCTATTTGTCTTCTTAATTACTTCTCAGCTTTATTTTCATCCATTTTATTAAACATATTAACTTGCATTATTTACAGAAAGAAATTTTCATTTCATATTTATTCTAGAGTTAATCATACAAACGTTTTAGCCTAAAGAGATTTATTTGTATTTCGGTCCGTACTGGTCATCCAGGACTGTCAGATTCGTCTAAGGTCATTACTTGGGTTACAAGTGGTGGATTTCTGGTCTTGAAAACGACATAGAACCAACCTGAAGAAGGCGTAATGCCGAATCGACAAACACACCGAGAGGCAGATTAGGATGATGATGATGCTGGTCACACCGTAGATCCAAAGAGGAAATCTCAGAATAGTTTTTAAATTATTGAAGTTCCAACAATAACTAAGCAATATTTTCTCTTTTTTTAGCTTCAGTATCATCAGATTGCATTTTCAAAATGACTTAGGTCAAGAATTGGCCAAACCATTTCAAACTCCTGAACAACATTTTATCTTCAATAATTACATCAGAATGATAATATTTTTATATTGTTAATGTTGTAGGTCATGTTAGCTAAAAGTAGTAGGTTATGTACGTTCCTTTTGTTCTGCCCATTCTCGCTGCCAGACACGATAGGCTTTTGTCTTCAGTACGAACTGCCTGCCATTAGGACAAAGGTCTTACAATCCAAAAACAGATCGCAATAATCCAAAACCACCAAACTACACTATCACCCAGTGAACCAAAGCAAAGTTAAAGAAAACAAAGTTGCACGCATTCCTTAAAAAGTTTTCACCACCTGACGCTTTTGAAGATCTAATTCATTAGTTAAGTAGATTTATTATATTCAATAGACGAAGACAAAAGAAATCCTTTAAAAAATCTTTAATTATCTGTAATTGCCCTCCGGGAGCGGGAGTACCTCAGGGCAGCGGGCTAGGACCAATCATGAACCTCATCTATACATCAGATATCCCAACTACACGCTCCACTCTACTAGCATTACTGAAGACACAGCTGTGCTATTCGCTCATTCTATCCCGCAACTGCTTCGGAAGAACTCCAGGCTCACGTGTTCCGATGTTCCGAAAAACTCAATGAAGCAAATTTGGCGTCTTAAGATAAACGAAAGCAAATGCACCCATATTACTTTTACTCTCCGAAACAAAACCCATCATAATATTCCTCAATAAATATTCTGTCATGGGTTCATCCCGGACATAGGAGATCGGAGTGTGAGGAGGGGGGTAACGAACAAGCCGAGGCAGGAGTACTTGACTGAACCTTGCCGTGACCCTATCTTTTGAAATCCCTGCCCGTAAGTCCGTTATAAAATTTTTCTTGAGTTTTGACTTGAAGGGGACTAACTCGAATTGGGTATTTATAGCTTACATAAAAGATGAAAGGAAGTCGATTCATAATTTGTGTTCTTATCACCCCCAGTGTACTCTGACTAATTTCAGGAGTAATTAAATGCACCTCAAAGTCAGAGGTGACAACTCCTATCCCCAAAACTGCCTGTACGTTACCTTTAGCTCTATTTCGACTCTCGTCTAACCTGGAGTCGACGTACACGAGCTAAAGGCAAGAAGAAAACAGGCGCTTCCAACTACTGTACAAATTATTATCAACATCACACGTGTTAACCAAAAACAAGCTAACCATCCCGGTACTCGATTAATTGCTCAACAAGGGAAAAAGTTAATTAGATTTATTTATTATATTCAATAGACGATGATAAACAAAAAAAATCCTAAAACATCCTTTAATTCTCTATATTTGCCCTCTGGGGGCGGGAGTACCTCAGGGCAGCGTGCTCGGACCAATCTTATACCTCAAATATTCCAACTGCACGCTCTATTCTCCTAGCTTTGCAGAATACACAGCTGCGCTATCCGCTGATCCCGCAACAGCTTCGAAGGTTTTCCAAAGGTTCACAGAAATGATAAATATATAGGAACGTCATATGCGCAAAGCATATTTCGCATGATAAATAATTCAAATTTAGGTTCTTCGGTTGGAATTATAAGTCGAGTAAAATGGATTGCACTGTCCTTAATGAAGCACGAGAATAAATTGTTAAAACGTACATAAGTAAGAGTTTTCACTGGAAAAAAACCCTGCTTTAATAAACTCAATTTTGTCTCCCTCCTTAATGCACCTTCATCCGCCGAGGGCCGTGGACAAACGAAGGGGGTCCGGCCTTTATGAATTTAATTAAACAAGGTTCCTTATCAAAGATGCGGAGCTTTGATCCGAGCCGGATTAATCTTTACCGATTAAAATTCTCTGCGAATTTTAATTAAAACATTGAAGTTCGAAGGCTCCGGGATGAAGAGAAACCCGACGGGGAAAAATAACCGACGTCAAATCTCAGGGTGGATTTCAGCGACCGCTGCCAGAACCTTCACGGTAGAATCAGAACGTTGGACTGCTACCAAAACAAACCGGACAGGTGAGATTTAGGTTGACGGTAGAGAATTACGCTGTAAAAAATATATCTTTTTCAAACCGCAAGGGGATTTCCCTCATGTCAATTAGTCTTTATCGAATGAGAGAAGACACGCCTTTCGCGGGCTTTCCGGATGCCTTCGATAAACCGTTGAAAATGTACGGACTATTTTCAAGGGTTAAAGAAGGACATCGCTGGGTGCGTTGATCCCAGTTGATGGGCGGAGGACGCTCCGCAGAAACCGGGAGTAATCCCCCAGGACGAATCAGGAGCCAGGTCAGGTAGAAAGCGGGTCTCTCAGCCTCCAAACTACCAACTAGATGAAAACAAGAGTATAAATAAATATGGCTATTTTATAGCTTTCCATTACCACCAACGGGATAGAAAGAAATAAAATGGCAATTTCACTGTGAATAAAACGACCCTTTTATCTTTTAAAGAGATATAATCATTGAACGAAAATAATCCCTGTAGTTTGTCCTTTCAGAATATTTTGGTCAGCATGCTGTTTCGCCATCTTCATTTTGATTGTCAATTTGTGGTGGATAATGGTAAATGCCAACTGTAAAAGGACACACTAGCAAAAAAAACAAAAATAAAAAAACACTCCGACGCAACATTGAAGATGGTGAGAAGCCGAAAAGCGTCCAAGTCAATCAGAAAGGTCTAAAGTACAAAATCACCCAGCCAGACAACAAGAAAAGGTCTCAAAAAAATTAAATTAAATCCAATCCATTAATAGAACATGGGAAAATATTTTCAAAAGACATTTTCGGTAAATAATAAATAGTATAATGTAAAGCTGTGTAACCGAGAGCACAAGAGAACGATGGCCCTCGAAGGATCTTACTCGTAAAAGTGTGGTCATTTTCACCTAATTAAGAATAGGTGGACGACCAGGACATTCATTTTTGTGCCAAAGCCCGAGTATATTTTTCCAGTATGTAGAAAAAAAAGGATGCTCGTCGTGACCACTTAATTTTAGGCTCCATCCAGAAGGCGTGCTGGTATCCCACCCGACGAGAATTGAGCTTGAGCAAGGCAGTGAGTATTTGGGTCACCCGTTCCGATTTTTAGAGGAAACAGGAGTGCTTTACTGAATATAGCACTTTATAAATATCCCGTCTTGTGGTTTTTTTAGTATATATAAAGAATGACTGCATTTATTAGCGTGAATGCGTAGTGTGAGAGGAGTCAGGTGTCAAGAGCATTTCCGATAGGTGGTCCCCGGAGGATCCGACTCGTAGAAGGAGATTAATGTTAACACACGCAAGGTTGACAGAAGGACACTTTTGTGCCCAAATTGCATATATGTCCGATGTGTGGAGGTTGTTGAGGACTCCTACTTATGGAGAGCGTGTAGAAATATGAGAATTGTGCTCCAGCACGGCAGCGAGTATCTGGGTACCCTGTTCCGGTTTTTAGAGGAGACAGGACTGTTTTACCGTATATAGCACTTTGTAGATATCTCGTCTTGTGTATCTTAGCGTATATTAAGAATGACTGCATTTATTAGCGTGAAGATGTAGAGTGGGAGATGGAATATTGAGTACCCTACCGAGCCTCAATTAGATTAACGATGTAGTATGTGTAGAGGATGATGTATCAATTAGAAATTCATTGCGTTTCGGGCTGAAATGACTTCCTGATAGCATCTGGAGCTCAATCTGGAGCTCTACAGCAGGACGGACAAAAACAGACATCTGACTCTAGACTGCCAAAACACCTTGGGGATCGGATTCTCGGCGAGAGGTTCAACTCTGTACAACTGTATGTATGTACGTGCATGAGCAGAGTTGAGCTTATATAAATCAGCAATCAGTAAACAGTAACAAATATTGATAGATAAATGTATAGTAATAAATCTGTAAGTTAGTGTTTATTAAATTATTTTAAGACTTTCTTTTTGGGTTACACTTTCTTAATAGACTTTTTGACACAGATGTCTCATGTATAAACTTTGTCTATTGGGTTTTAGATATAGTACACATCTTACGTAAGTATCAGTCAGACAGATCATTTCATGTCAACATATTAGGAGTAATACTTAGAGAACATTGAAGCTGATGTCCACCAGGACTACGTTCTGGGTTTTCACTATTCAACACTTTTATATACGATATTAAAGGAATTAAATCATCTTAGGACTTTGCATTGTTTGGATGTCACTGCGTTTTTTACGTAACTCTCTGACTTTATGATTTATTTTCCATTTAAATTTACTATGGCGTATGTCAAATGCCTGAAAATGTCAAGTTGTGTTATTTGTAATAATTTGAAAGCAAGGGATCTTTTGTAAAAAAATAAAAAAAACGAGAAAATTATGCTTTCTGAACGAGTATGCCCTTTGAACCGGTGCGCCTACGGTGATTTTATTACCATAATACATAAACAACATCGTAACTGACTGGCTACAAGGGGACAAAGACATGAAAATATGTTTAATAAAAGCATGGAATCATGTTTTCCGCCGTAAAACCGTCAATAGGGATTCTTTTTTTCTCACGTTAGGGCCTTGAAAGAAAAAAATTGATAACTAATCGCAAATTGACCCGTAGATGGCAAAAATGGTTCCATACCCCCGAGGGAAAGCCAACTTTCAGGGACAAACGAGTTTACTGAAGGGTTGTTTGCCAACCTTTGATCCAGGAAATGCATTTACTTGCCCCCCTAATGCCGTCTTTTGTCCGAGGATCGGGGCAAAAATGGACAGATTGTTTCCATCGGTGAATTCATCACAATTGGTATCTCAGAGTGTGATAAAATTTAATAATTTGGGTAAGAACGCAATAAGTTAAGAAATGAGAAACGCGTCGACAGACCAAACCAGCGAGACTAACACTTCACAGATCATATAAAATTAGCGAGCATTTCATTTAAATAGGTGTTGCATAGCGCATGTAATTTCTCAAACCTGTTTATATCATGGACTTTGCATAATTAAACAAATAAAGAATATTTAAAACCTATGTTTTTTAAAGTATCTCACGTCCTAACAGCTTACAAAACAAATAATTTACCTCTTTTACCTTTCCTTTTTCAAATATCAGTTTTTGTTCTATATTCTCTGCCTTAGATTCTGAGAAATTAATACTGTGACGACTGTTTTACTTAAAATCAATGGTATTGAAATCTTACGTCCTAATAGTTTACAAAACAAATCATTTACCTTTTGTTTCAAATATTAGTTTTCTTTCTCCATCGTCAATGTAAACCGTGAGAATAAAAAAATACTTGTAAAATGCTTTACGTAAAACCAATGGTTTTTAAAGTATCTCACGTCTTAAATAGCCTATATAAAAGAAACCATTTATTTTTGTTGCATTTTTTGTTTCAAATATTCGTTTTCTTTCTACATTACCACGGTATCTAAAGTATCTCACTCCTAATACTTTAAAAAACAAATAATTTACTTCCTGTACATTTTGTGTTTGAATTTTTACATTGTCTATGATACATTCCGAGAAATTAATACTGTAACGACTACTTTACTTAATCAAAGAGCAGGATGATCAAAAACGATAGAATTACGACAATAAATAAGGCAACTCAAGATTATAGACGATAAGCATGTTAAATGATATGACCGTTTTTATACGAAAAGTACAAGCTTTTCAGTTAATCTCTCATTTATGTAATTATTCCAATCCTAGGCAATATATCTGTAAACTTTTTTTTCTATTGTAAAAATATTCAGACTTCCTTTTAACAAAAAAATTGGTCACAACTGCCACTAATTGTACGCGTTTTTTGGTGATAAACTGTTGGCGGTATTTGGAAATAAACGGGTTAAGAATTTGAATTTCGACTCATGAATAATGAATGAGTTTCCGGCACAGTTTTGTTGAGATAATACCAAATGAAAAGATTCATTTGCACAAATTCGTCGATTCGATCCGCCTCCTCGTATTTTTTTCTACAATTTGAAATTAAACAATGAATTGCTTATTGCATTTTACGACTGACTAGGTACAGAATAACTAGGTCTTAACTTTGACCAACAGCCCTACAACCCTTTTTTTGGAATAAAAAGGTGTTTTTGAGATAAGACAATCGATACTCGTCGGATTTTTTGGGTAAAAAAGAGATAAAGAGCTTCTGTTGAACAACATCATAATTCAATTATAAAATTGCGCATAATTAGTTCATTTTATGGCATAATTTATTGCTAATAATAATTTTGTAGTGAGTTAACTGTCTCTTAAGTGGAAATCGTACAGTAATTTCATCCTGAAGTAGGATTTTGAGTTTTACACTGCTCAGCGAGGTTAATTATTACCCTGACACTAATTACCCCCGGGTTTAACAATAATGTACAATTAAGGCTGTTTTCAACATACCACTTAAAACTTTAGCCGAAGGCGAGTTCTTAACTAGGAGGATTCACGTCCTCGGAAATGGTTCCCAATGGGGCGAAAACCCAGCTCACTAAATGGCCTTTAACTCCCCTCGCTCCACCCCGCACACATCGGTTATTTTTAGTGGTATCAATTTGTGCCTGTTGCATTTTAAAAGGGTGAGATGCGGGCCGGGCAGATGAGCCTTTGGACCCGAAAAGCAATTGACACTATTTACATTTCAAAGGGTGTGTTCTAGCCTTCCCCCCTTTGGACTTTTTAAGGGAGAAAACGTAGTTAACATCTGGCTGATACGCTTTAAAACTTTCCGTTAATTAGTCCGTAAAATTGAGTTCACGTAATCTTTTCAGATTTATGGCTTCGAGCTTAATTAGTTTAACTGTTTATTCCTGCTATCATGATTCAAGTACAACAACGACCCACTGGTTATATCGTCAATGATAAAGTAAAGACGATTCTGTAGTGGGAAAACTCTCAATGTTAGGAATATAGGATTCTAAAATGTACCCAAAGTATGGCTCAACTAACTACCACGATAGCTATGATGAAAATCTGCCTACATAATATTACTAAACGTACCATCTCTCCATAAAGAGCGCAAAACAGGATCCTACGTTCCTACAAATTAATGACAAGTTAAGCTTCTAAAAAGCACTTGTAGGTTCTCGACTAAGGATCACCATAAACATGTTGACCAACTGCTAACCAGAAGATGGTATTAAATACCTCTTCACGTCTTCATCCAGGGATCTAACAGACTTCTTCAAAGTAATGAGACGTTACAAGCGTTTCTAAGGGGATAAACAATTTTGCAATTGGGTGCAAAGGTTGGTTTGATTGAGTACTACGAAAGTCGTGATGAATCCTCCGACTAATGTCTATAAGATACTAAATGTACCTTTTCACATCTTCATACTAGGGACAGGATCCTATTTTTCCTCAAAGTAATGACAAGTTACAGAAGAACTTCCGTTTTTAAGAATAGTAGAAATAAGATGATATAGTGAGCATGCCCTTAGACGCCAGCACGCTTAAGTTCGCAGAGAAACATGAAATTGTAGTATCAGAAAGCTAGGTGAAAAAACTACCGGTCAGGGTTAGCACGTCTGGGCTCTGAAACTGTTGAGACAAAAATCATCGTTTGGGTAATTTAGCTTTGTGTCAAGGTTATTTTAAAGGTTATACTCTCTAAGGTAGGAAGATAAGATAGTCAAGCTTTGCTCAAAGCACTGTTGTCATTTCAGGTCTGTTGGATCAGAAGAGTATCGGACTGCGAGTGGCATGTGAGAAATTAGGACCAGATAATACTCTAATGCCTCGGCCACAGTTTTCTTAGCTACGCAGATCGCTCCATCCTTACAGACATGAATCCTTACGTAAAATTTCACACTGCTGAATTGATGGTACTCATTGGTGGGAAAACATCCCATGTGAAATGAGCTGAAAAAAGCCGTAAAAGCTTAAAAATTACTGCACGACTGTTAACTGGACATTGCCGAATCATGGGTTTGCATGACCCCCCCCCATTAACCCATGGCACAGTATTGTTGTGTACGCCTGTATTTTAGCATCCTCAGCAACAAATCTATCATTTAGCATCTGGAATAATTAATTCAACGGTTGACAGAAATTACGTATCATCTGCATGAAGTAATGCCCACGTTTCAGTTTCACACCCGGGGAATCATAAAATGATTAATAATATTTACATTTTAAAGGACGTTTCAATTCCATATTCAGGATTTATCAATAAAATGAATTAGTTAGGTCTGAACGTTCCGCTAAACCTTTGTAATAATAAAAGGCAGATGAAATAACAGCCAACATTAAACACTATATATAAANAACAACGTGTGTTATTTAGCGACACGTTGTGCCAATTTCACACGAAACAAACACGACACTACAAGAATAGAATCACACTTTATGTCCTGAAGATGACCCAAATAAAGGTCGAAACGTAAAAAAAATTAAAAAGATGTTTACCTAAAATACCTCATTCCTGACCGCTTCGTACTAATTTAATGAATTACGGAACCACCGGTCGCTAAATAACACACATTTCTACCCGACCAACGTAACTAACATTACGTTACAGTTTTTACGAATATATCACCATCAAACATGGATACCAAGCCACTCTCACACTCAAGAACATCAAGAAACTAGCAGCCGGTACAAATAAACGGATTTTCTTATTAAAATATAGACAAAACAAGGTATTTCCTACTCACATAAAAAATAACTACACAAAGGCAGTACTAACACAGCCAAACGCCAATATCAAAAACATACAGAAACCCACTGACAAATTTAAAAGAAACATTTAAATATTGAAATAAATCTTGCACCGACAACATTAAAACACTAACAGACAATAAACACACATTGCTTCGATCATGTTGCCAAATGGCAATCATGCTTGATGCCTGAGCAAATTTAACACTTAACAACAAAATTATTTGTCGTAACAATTTCACACGAAACGAACATGATACTACAGGAATAGCATCACATTTTATGCCCTGAAGATGACGGTCAAAACGGACGAAACGTCCGCAAAAAAAAAAATTAATAAAGGTGTTTATCTAAAATAATTAATTCCTGACCGCATATCATGATTATATGTCAGCAGTTTTGTCTCCCAATGAAAAGAAAGTTTTATTCTTTTATCATCAATATCAGCCGTTATACTTTTCTATCTCGTATTGATCTGTTTCTTATTATTTTTCCGGCTGGCTTGTCGTGACTCGTAGATGGCGGTGACAGGAGTGAAAAAGGGCCGAAAGATGCACGTGAAAGCTTTGGCAATCAGCCCTATTGGCAGGCCTGCCCTCAGGTGTGTTTATTTCCCACCACAATGGCACGTATATTAATTCTGGGAGGAGAGAGAAAATTGGATGGTGAAAAATGATAAAAGACGTTCACCCTGTAAAGCCCTAAATCTTTCTATTTCTAAATTTCTTGTCGAAACGCGACTCTCCTGAAGTCCACTGGGCTTTTTGATTTATTTAGTGGGTAAAGAGGACTTTCAAGCCCCCTTAATTAGACGCAGCCGCGCCTCTTTCAATTAAAACCTCCAAATACAGACCCTCTCCTCCATAAATTGGTTACTTTCAGCAATTACCGCATTCGCTGCCGCATCCCTTCAAAACGTAGATAGAATTCCCCAGTTTCAATGCCTCTATTCCTCTCACAAGACTGCTTTTACCTCTAAAATAGTTTCCAAAACTAAACACCAAATAAATAAGTCTCATTTTCAAACTTTTACACTTACTCATAACACTTAAGGGCAATTGTAAAGTACATATATAAGCCACCGAAAGAGCAGTCCCACAACTTATCTTTTTTCTCATCGACCGCGAAACTAATTTCCCTATATGTTTTCGAAAAGATTAAATTATGAAGGTCTTTGCATTTCGATTTCTATGATGAAGGCACGTAAGATTGCGTACAATTCCCAATTTTGGAATAATTCGTCGATTAAGTTCAAGAATGATACGAAAAACTTGACACAGCCTTTAATACTGGCCATGACGTGATTTAATCAAATATGATCTTGAGATCACAAAAACAGAGTTTTGAACAGGAGTTAGGTTAACTTAGAACTTAAAGTGTGACAACGTCGGTAGATCCGGCTGTTACAGCTATGTTATAGCAGTTTCAATAGATCATATTTTAGGTAATTTTGATCATTTACAAATACTGAGGATGTATAAGCATACTTATTTTTGGAATTTCTCACAAATAACAGGGCTTTAGCCTGGGGGCTAACAGGGCCTAGACTATCTTTTATTGTATCCAGAGGGCCTTCGATGTTGAACCAAAACTATATTTATTATAATAACTGCAGTGACTTTGAACTCTTACTTTTTAAATTCTAATGTACCTGGCTTAGTTTTTTCTTCAATCTATGGATCATTTCAAGGAAGATTATCACGACTGATTAGCCATTTATAAACAGAACAACAAATTAAATTGGCTATTTGAATTGATAGAATTAGGCAGTAGTTCGGCGTGTATTGCGTTACTTATCTACGACGCCGTTCGTTAGTCTCTATTCAGTAATAATTCGACCTTCCTTACAGTCCAAGGTCTACATATGTCTAATTTGAATTTTTTCCCCCCGAGCCATACGTGGGTATACCTTTGATCATAACTTAACACGTTTTTTTATTCTACGACGACCTCATTTCTGCTAATTCACTGGTCGTAATTTAACTAGATTATCACATAATCGCTGTACTCATTTGTAAAGAATTGTTTTTTAAAATGCTTTTTAATGTAAAGAAAGACAATCCAAGAATAAAGTCAGAATATTTAAGAATTAAAGTTAACAAAAAAGTTAGTTTATAAAAAAATTAAAAAGTTAGTTTATTAGTTCGATAGTTCTTACGTGACTAACAAGGAAGATCAAGAAGAGGAAGACATATTTCAACAAAACATTTTTCGAAAAATATTGGACACGTGTCCGAACGATTTTTGCCCGGTCCTATGAGCCGATAAATAAAGAAAAATTAGAACAACAATTTTTACGTAGAATTAAAAAATTCAATGAGGTTTGGATATATTGCTAGTTGCTAAAACCAAAAGACCCTTCCAGTAAAGTAGGCCAAAGAAATTTCTTTTTCGGAAAAGCCAATACGGATTCTTTTTATGCAATTATTAAATTCGAATTTTCATCGCAATAAAAATACATCTTTTGTCTGGTTCGGCTAGACCAATTTATTTTTCGCGGATGTCCGGTGTTACTCTAAAAAAATGCATTACTCCTCGGGACTATATCCAAGTTCAACGTTATCTCTTCCATATTTGTTTAGTAGCCATAAATGGCCATATTAATTATTCTTTTAATTTAAGGTTTTCGTCTCAACCACAAACCTTAAATGAAAAGAATTATTAATTGAAGCTATTACCACAAGAAAGCTGAATATTTCTTCTTTCAGTTTATGCCAACAATGTTTATATTTTATGCTATTATGAGTGAGAAAAATAAGAATGAAATGTACAAATCCTCCCCAAAAATTTTACTTTTACCTCGGTCCCTAATTTATTTACGGAGAGTGTGTTTATGCCGTTAAGGGTAGTTTGCAAGTTCCTAAGCTCCAAACTTTCTTGTAGAGCGGTTGAGTCGTTTCAAAGTTATCGTTATTTTTATCATTTTCGATATAAAATATATTTTTTGATTTGTCCATAAATTTGTATCCAGGCGTTTATGGAGAAAAAATCTAATATTAAATTTTGTTTCTCGCTAAAAAAAAATATTTTAGTCTGCGATACCCATGACCACATGGAATATTTTTTCTTATGACAGCGATTACAAACTCGGGACTTTTCAGATAGGATCAACTATTATTATTTATCCTCAATTTTTTCTTCATTTAAACGGGAATTAACGCCCACCAAGCCTGGAGTGGCTATTCACATAAAAAAGTACTTCTAATCTTTTTAATTGTCGATTTGCTGCCTGTCGTTGGATGGAGTCTGATTTATATCAGTCTTAAATTAATTTTTAATACATCTAATCTGATCAACTGTTATTTCTTTACAAATTTTTGTTATGAATGGGGACCTACGCACGCCAGCTAAGCTACGAGTGAGCCCAGTGTGGCATATTCACCTAAGAAAGTACTTTTTAATTGTCAATTTGCTGCATGTCTTGGATGGAGTCTGATTTATATCAGTCTTAAATTAATTTTTAATACATCTAATCTGATCAACTGTTATTTCTTTACAAATTTTTGTTATGAATGGGGATCTACGCACGCTAAGCTAGTGAGTCTGGTGTGGCATATTCACGTGTGCTCTTGACTGTCAATTTCTTTCCTTCTTGGCATCTAATTCATTCTTAATTTATTTTCTATTGTATTTCGTTATTGAATTTGTCATTTTGAGGTGTGTTATTTTCAATATAGCCGCAATGAATTATGTCTATTTTACCGACCTTCTTTAAAAGCAATTTTAATTGATTTCTCCTGATTTGTCGTGGAGTCTCAAATCAAATTAATATTATCTTGAATGTTATCTGAAGCTCTGTGATTTTATGTTTTTAAAGCATGTATAGCTCATAATGAATCTGAGCAGAAGACACGACAGTTGGTTAAAATAAAATTTCTATTACAATGATTACAATTTGATATTGTTACCACTTTGGATCTGCCAATTTATGATCAATCCCGTAAATATGTTGTGTGTAAATTTTCATGTTAAATTTTTGTTTAAAGCTCTGTTTTGGTTTTATTTTAAATTTATTATAAAAGTTTAAGGCTTACCTTAAACACCCATTCATCAAAAAATTAGCAAATTTTCAGCAACTCACCTGAAAAAGAAAAACAATTTATAATTTTCCATCAAATAAAAAGTATTTTCTTAAATAAGTAATGAACGAAAAACCTTAAAGTAAGATCTTTGACAACCCTACGAGATATTTTAGAGAGGGGGATTCAAAACAAAGGCAGTTTATAGACCCCAATCATCCGTTACGATCCTCGAAGAAGTGAAAAGAACTTAAATACTTTGGAAATGTTAAAATTGGGAACGCCAAGGGGACTTGGAATGCTTCGTTACCGGTTTCCACTTGATTTGCCGCCCTTGGAAGGAAAAGTAACGAGTACGGTGGAAGAGAACAGACAAACAACCCTTGAGGAAAATTAGGCATTAACGGCGGCACCCCTCTTCTTTAGACCGCCTGCGCTTTTAGAAATGTCCCGGTATTAGTCGTTGTCACCCTGAGTTGATGAGAAAAATCCTATTTTCTACACGTGATCGATCCGATTGCCGACACGAGCGTTCACGCAAACGGGACAAGATTTATTTCAAGGGTTTTCGAAGATAGCTCGCAAGTTTAGACAAAAAAGTTAACGCTGATGACATTTGGAACAAATGGCCGGGGTGATGGGGAGAGAAATGTTGGCAACGAAAGCTTGGAGAAAGGATTTTCCTTATCACGCGTTACATTGATCACGAAACGCAAATAAATCCCTTTGGCCTATGTGCTAAACCTCCCATGAAAATATCGGACATACAACTATCTTTACTGACTGAACATACCAAAGCGAGCTATCGACCATTTCTGATCAAACCGCTGTCGCAGTTAATTTACACATAGGCAGTTCAAAATTATCTTATTTAACAAATTTCAACGTAGTTAAAATAAACCAACACAAAAATTCGGGCAATCCAAGTGACAAAAGATGACGTACGACATACTAGAATCAACGGGGGCACTGCCAACACCAGCAGTGTCTTACAAAAAGACTGTACACATAAATTCCATAATCTCTCAATTTTTCTCTTAACAAAATATCTTATAATTTTTCTAGTGTGACATAAATATCTTCGAATAGGTTTGAAACATTGGGAATATTTGTTCCGTAGGCAATGTATTATTCTACTCGAGAAAAAACTAAGCAAGAAGGATCCACCAAAAATGACGAAAAAAGTGCCTGAAAGACCAAACCAATGATGAAAAGCAGACCAAAATGATCGAAAATGAGAATAAAGAAAAGAAATACTGTTCTTGCGTTCATGGGCATGAAATTGAGGATGGATTATCTAGGTTATCATCATTGCTTTAGACTTTGAACTTTTCGTCATTTTCGTCATCTTCAGAGCGAAATCAGGTGTTAATTGTGCACTCTTATCAGTCCAGGGTAAGAAAGCTACATACACTCTGCAGAAATCTAGAAGAAAACTCACAAGCAATTTCGTATTTTTTCTCATTCTTTTTTCAAGTTCTATTTTCTATTTTTATTTTTTATTTTATTTAGCTTTCCAATGGAATAATTGAATCGTGAAGACCGAGGAATCCTCGAATAAATGGAATCTGGTTTCTTCTCAAAGTAAAATAAATTATGATAAGATTGTAATTTTGAAAATTTAATAGGGAAAGAAATACAAAAAGGGCACAACTTAACTATTATTGGGTTGTCCGGAAAATAATGCAGGATTTTGGTATTAAACAAAAAAAAAGAAACTAGTTACTTTAAAGCAATGTTCTTTAATCAAAATAATTTCCCATACTCTCAATACATTTCTCCCAACGTGTTGGTAACTTATTAATTCCGTCTGAGAAGAATTCAGAATTTTTAGAATTGATAAAGTCAATAAATGCATTTTCCAGTTCCGTTTGATTTTTGAATATTATGTGTTGTAAGTAGTGGTCCAGGTGTCTAAAAAAATGGTAGTCAGTAGGCGAGAGGTCCGGAGAGTAGGGTGGGTGAGGCAAAGTTTCATAGCCAAGCTCCAATAATTTTTGTGACGTTACACGTGACACATGTGGTCGAGCGTTGTCATGCAACAAAATGGGCCCTTTCCGATTGACCAAAGAGGGCTTCATTACTGCCAATTTCTGATGCATGGTATTAATTTGGTTACAGTATGATTCAGCATTGATGGTTTCGCCAGGATTTAAGAAGCTGTAGTGTATTAAACCAAATGAAGCCCACCATACCGTAACCATTACCTTTTTTTGATGAGTTGGGGGCTTTGGAAAATGTACTGGAGCTTCTCCTTTGTCGAGCCACTGTCCAGAACGTCTAGTGTTATCGTAGAGAATCCACTTTTCGTCACATGTAACAATTCTGGCCAGAAATGGGTCATTTTTGTTTCGACAAAGAAGTGATGCACAAACATCAAAGCGCTGATTTTTTTGGCGATCGTTTAATGAGTGTGGAACCCAATTTTCGAGTTTTTTCACTTTTCCAATCGCCTTGAGGTGGTCAGCGACGGTCGTTTTACTGACTTTGAGTTGCTCTGCAAGTTCTCGAACAGTTGTTTTGGGGTTTTCTTCCACCACTGATCGCAGAACATCATCATTAAGAGAGGAAGGCCTTCCACGACCTTCTTCATCTTCAAGGCTGAAATCTCCCTCCCGAAATTTTTTAAACCACCTTTGCACAGTGCACTCATTAACACAACCCTCGCCCCAGACTTGGTTAATGTTTCTAGCCGTTTGGGCTCCGCTTCGGCCGAGTTTAAACTCGTAAAAGAAAATCGTACGAAATTCTCGCTTTGACATTATAAGGATGACTGAATTATTTCCAAGTAGCGGAATGCTACAGAGGTAAACAAACAATATCATTTGGAAGAGGATTAATAAGTGTTGACATTCATACAAATGAGTAATCCTGTAAACGTAAACAGAATATTTTATATAGATTTTTTTTAATGAAAACTTAAAATCCTGCATTATTTTCCGGACAACCCGATATAAACACAAGCCCACTTTTAGCAAAGCAACGTGGACAGGGTCCAGGATGATCGGAAAAAATCAAATAATGTATTTTTGGTAGTTACCGTTACACACGCACTCCACCTCCCAAGGTATTATAAAGGGTATTGACTTCAGATAAATCACACAGACCCAACAGTGCAGATGGCGAAACTATTCTGACATAACAACCCAGGGGAGGATAGGCAATTGGTTGCGACCATATTACAGGATCATCATCCCGCAGATCAGATGGAGAAATGTGACGATTTGTTTACAGCATGGTTATTTTCGGTTTTTGGTTTGCCAGGCTTCGCTGTTTGGTCTGTGAGAAGCGGGCTTTTCGTTACTTTCGGTGGTTGGTAACTTGGCGCGAACCAAAACTCAACCCTAAATATGAGTTTTTTTCTCTCAATAAAATCCCTATCTATGTACTTATTTAGTATAAAACAAATACTATATTAAATGAACGAGTATTTTCAATATAAAAGCTCTCAAACCAGCAAAAGTCTGAAGGAAATGTGTTTCGTCTAACGTCTAAGGATATTTAATGATCTGTAGAAGACTTTTCAAATGCGAATAACAATGTTAAAATAGAAAAATGCAGACTAACAACGTCGGCAACAACGACAATTGTTTGTTGATATTTACCTGAAATTTACATTGTGTACATGGACACGTCCTTCAATTTTATCGCTGCCGTCTTCCCCCCCCCTCCAATCATCAAACTTGTCATGTATCTGGCCCAATTGTTTCGAAAAATTTAAATTGTTAAACACTTTCTCTAAACCGATTGCAAATGATCGGAGCTAGTTAAATCTGGTTTTGACGTCAGCCGGTGATGGGGAAAAAATTAGCCCGGGAGAAACTTGAATAGAAAAAGGACCATTTCCGGCGGCCGAGAGATGAAAGCGAATCTCCTCAATCTAAGCCTACAAGGACGAGACTTATCGTGAGAAAAAAAACAATCCGCCGTTTTTTTACTCGATAATACAATGACCAAAGTAGATAAAAAACGCTAAAAGGTTTGACAAATCCGTAGGTCTGCCACGACCAGCGTCATAACGTTTACTTACTCTCTTCTGGCAGCACAGATACTGTACGTTTGAGGAAATATTGGGTTGTCCGGAAAATAAAGCAGTTTTTCATGTTTTCTTTCAATTAACCCTCTATACAGGGTGTTCCGCTACTCGTGTTACAAACTTTCCTAGTAGATTCAACATTCAAAATGGAACTAAAAAGTCCTAATTAACTATGGTCCGAATCTCAACAGTTTCGGTGTTATTCCCCTTTTTCTGATTTTTTAATATTTCACGACCTTGTTTGAAATAAACAATGATAACTCCAAAATTGAAATATTTTGGGCAAATTCGTTGATACTACTGAAAATTTCGTGAAATTTCCAAAAAGATATGATCAATACTAACTTTGCAAACGTTGGTGAAATAAGCGTTTTAGTAGTCAAAACATTGGCAAATTGTTTTTTTCAATGTTGAAAATTAAATTCATCCAAAATTTACTTAAGCTCTTTTTCCTCTTTCCGCCTTACCAATCCGTCAACCACGGTTTTTACCTTCCTTCATCAATCTCTTCATCTTTGAGGAAGTAATTAAAAAAGCAACTACACCCCTAAAAAAGATATTAAATGGAGGAGTTTTCTTTGGAGGTATTTTTGTTTATTTAAAACATGCAAATTCTAAAATTGAAATAAAATACTTCTACTTATCAGAAATATAATTTATCTATATCAAAATGACCACAAAGTACTTTACTTCAGCAAAAAATTAAAAATCGATTTTTTTTTCGGAATTTTGAGTGGGCTACTCCCATGAATGAAGTCCGGGGCGATGGCAGCATGAATGAGAGTACCGTTCAGAGACGGTTTAAAAGATTTCGAGACGGAGATTTTATCCTTGAAGACAAAGAAGTTTGTGGAAGGATTTCTTCCCTAGATGACGTTATTCGAGCTTTGGTCAAAGAAAATCCCTGAATAACTTGCAGAGAATCTTTCAGTTAGCAACCGCCATAAGGCAATAGGAAAGGAGAGAAAGCTCGAAAGTTGGTTTAAAGAAGAGACCGGACAGAGCGCACAAAAAATCATCGTTATGAAGTTTGTGCAACCCTTCTTTGCGGAAACATTAACATACTTTTCTGGATAGAATTGTTACTTGTCCTGAAAAGTGGATTTTCTGTACAGTGGCTCGACAAAGGAAAGGCGGCACCACATTTTTCAAAGCCCCCCCCCCAACTCATCAAAGAAAGTTGGTGGTGATTCTTCGGTGGACTTCATTTGAACTAATTTACTGGCGGCACAATCAATGCCGAAATGTATCTCTCTCAAATTGAAGCAATGCACCTGAAATTAGCATTATTTAAGCTATCTTTGGTCAATCGGAAAAGGCCGATTCTGTTAAACGACAACACTCGGTCCCGTGTCTCACATGTAACAACACAAAAACTTACATTTTGGTTACGAGCATGCCTCACCCTCCCTATTCTCCAGACCACTCTCCTACAGACTACCATTTTTTCAGACACCTGGTCAACGTTTTACAACATAGAAAAATGTTTTTTATTTTTTTTTATGTAAGATTTTAGTTGAAATGAAAAAGCAAGTGCCACGAGCGGGATTCGAACCCACAATCTTAAGTTCAAAATGCCGCTGCTCTACCACTTGAGCTATAGTGACTTCGATCCACTAGGACATCTCAACCTACATCCTTTCGAATTTGGTGTCCGAGTTGATCGAAGTTACGATAGCTCAAGTGGTACAGCAGCGGCGTATTTAGCCAGAGGTCGTGGGTTCGTATCCCGCTCGTCGCACTAGCTTTTCATTTCAATCAAAACCTTACATAAAAAGTTTAATTAATTGAAAGAAGTAATTTGGTCAACAGACCACTAAATATAATGGATAGAAAAATGCATTAATCAAAATTCGTTAGACGTTTACAGAATTTGTTAATAATAAAGACTCACAATTCTATTCAGAAGGTGTAGAGAATATGCCATCACGTTGGAAGAGGTGTATTGAGAGTGATGGAGGGTATTTTAATTAAAAATAATTGTTTAAATCGTTTAATGACTTTCATTTTATGACCGTAAACTTGCATTGTTCCGGACATGCTCGCTTTTCGCCCGTCCCTGGCGCAAATCCGCGGGCCATTTGACAGTCAAGGAATTTTCAACGTAATCTTCTAAATCGTCGATTATCTTCTTGTGAGCTCCCGTTCTTCCTCGAGTGTATAACATCCGCGGTTTTTCCCCCACTGGCGTCTTACGCAAACCGTGTCGTGATCTTATGGTCACGCGTACACGCTTTCCAAGACGGATTAACGGCCGGGTGCGAATAAAAAACGATTAGCAGGCCGGAGGCAAAACAAGGAAGAACGGTTTTAGTTTATCTTCTAGTTTTCGACACATCATCTAACATGAAATACAAATCCTGGGTTCCTATCAACTGAGCAAATATTTCTGGTAAATGTACGACACAAGGCAAAGCATTAAAACAAAACTACTTAGAAAACAGGGTACAACCAAAGTACGTTTCATATTGTTTACGTATTAAAAATATCTAATTCAAGTCACACTAAGGCTTCCACTTGAAATATAATAAAATTAAGATCTGAGTGAGAGGATAGATGAAATATATATCGTTCACTACCTGTAAAATCTCACCTTTGTAGAACAAACGATTCGAAGAACTTAATATACCACCCTTCCTGAAAACGACTTTGGATTTCTGTAGATTAACTGACAGGTTCCACAAGTCGAAATAGGCATCTAGCACTTTAATGTTTCTTTTAAGACCCACCGCAGACTCGGCTACAACTACGATATTATCAACATACAACAAGACTGTTATAATTGTGAGCCTACACTGTGTTTGCATGTGATTGTTGATTATTATGATTTGGGAAATTTAAAATGTAATTATTTGTATACAGATAAAGTTGATTGCTCATGTGAATTCAAAAAAATTAAGACCACCCAACTGTTCGACCTAGTTTGAAATAAATATGAGAAGACAGTATTTCCAAGTGCAAAATGGGATTTTTTCCCATTCTGAAACTAGGCGTTTGTGAGAAATATACATAATTTTGGTGACAAAGTGTCGTAAATCAAGTCGAGGGAAACAAGGGGGGAGCAAGATTGCCCAAGAAAAAGAGTTGACGAGCCCGATTTTCGGCCTGTGGTAATTACCAGGAGTCCTTGGCTCAACGAGATCTCCCACGCGGCCATTTGCATGTCTCAGGGCTCGGAACGTCCGCGAAGAAAACGACATGATCGGCCGTCCGATTTCCAGATCAAAAATGACAACGGTTCCTCCCGGGTGAATAGCTGACTGACGGACACACTGCGACGCCGGAATGAAAAGGTCTGATTATCTTCGGACTTTTGCCTTTTATGTAACAGCCTCGAGGGATAACCAGACCGTTCGTGGGAATGTCAAATCGTGTTATACACGTTCAATATTGAAACTGAAATTTCAAACTACTTATCAACTTTTGATACTTCTTTACGCAACGTGAGATTTGAAAATAAAAGTAAACAAAATTATCTAGGCGTTTCGAAACAACTCCAAAATAACAGTAACATTTTTAACTTTTATAACTCAAGAAACCCGAGGATCCGAAGAGGAAACCCTATAAAACTCGAGTCGTAACATGATGAGATAGCACAATTCCGTATCTAGAAGGCACCACGGCAAGCTAGAAATAAATGATTAATGATAGACCAGAGTGGACTGTAAAACCATTCGGACTATATTCGGCTCCATTGTCAAACAAATTCCACATCCATTATGGTTCAAAGAGATTTAAAACTAGCATCAAACGTTTATAGCGTTGTACTGTATCAGAAGAGACACTTCTTTTCACAACACACCACCTGCTCATACAACACAAGGAAGTTATCAATAGGAAAGTTTCAACCTAAAACGAAGTATCGCGCATAATTAAAATCATACGTGTGAAAAAATGAAGCGTTAAAAAATCTAATCTTTCCATTTGTCGAAATGAAACCATATCATAACCGAACTAATATTGCAATTATCCTTTGTTAACTTCGCAATCAAAATGAAGCACCTAATTATTTAAAACAGGCTCAGATATCGTTCTTTGCCCTAGATGAAATGAAGCCATATCTTTTAAAGTAAAAGGTGAAGGATAATTTCTTTCGACAAGGATTAATATAAAACAAAACACTAGTTTAACCAAAATAGTATTTAATGTAAAAAATTCTTTTGTCCTGATTGAAATAAAAATGTATCATTTAAGAAAAGCAGTAAAGGATAATGTTTGTAAAAGGACTTGATTTGAACCAAAACATCCAATTAAGGAAAATAGTATTATCCTTTGTAGACTTCGCAACCGCAATCAAGCACTTGATTCGTGTCAAAAATTGTCTTTTACCTGGTTGAAATGAAACCGTATCATTTAGGAAAAAAACAGACAAAAATAATTTTTTTTAAAGAACAACATGAACAAAAGCAACAATTTAACCAAGACAGGATTATCCTTTGTAGACTTCGCAACCACAATCAAGTACTTGATTCGTGTCAAAAATTGTCTTTTACCTGGTTGAAATGAAACCGTATCATTTAAGAAAAAAACATACAAAGATAATTTTTTTAAAAGAACACCATGAACCAAAGCACCAATTTAACCAAGACAGGATTATCCTTTGTATACTTCGTAGCCAAAATCAAGCACTTGATTAATGTAAAATTTTTTAAAAAACTGTCTTTTGCCCTGGTTGAAATGAAACCGTATCATTTAGAAAAAAACGGAAAAGGATATTTTTTTTAAAGAACAACACGAACCAAAGTACCAATTTAACCAAGATAGGATTATCCTTTGTAGACTTCGTAACCAAAATCAAGCACTTGATTAATGTAATAAATCTAAAAAAAATTGTCTTTTGCTCTGGTTGAAATGAAACCGTATCATTTAGAGAAAAAAAACATTAAAGGATAATTTTTTTTAAAGGACTTGACACGAGCCAAAGCATCAATTTAACCAAAACATAATTATCCTTTGTACATTTCCCAACCAAAATCAAGCACTTGATTTATGTAAAAAAATCTAAAAAATGGTCTTTTACCCTGGTTGAAATGAAACATATAATTTAGAAAAAACAGAAAAGGATAATTTTTTTTTAAAAACTTGACAAGAACCAAAGCACTAATTTTACCAAAATCAACCTTTTTTTTATTTCGTAATCAAGCACTTAATTAATATAAAAATCTAAAAAACTGTCTACTGCCCTGGCTGAAATGAAACGGTATCGTTTAGGGAAAGCTGTAAAAGGCAATGTTTTTTAAAAGGACTTGACACGAGCCAAAGTACCAATTAACCAACCATAAACCAATTTTAACCAAAATATCCTTGTTGACCATTGTCCTTTATCCTCATTGAAATAAAATATATCAGTCAAGGATAATTTCTTAGGAAAAGAATGGACAAAACAAAGCATCATTTATTTAATCAAAACAGTATTCTCAATTTAGCTTCGATCAATGTTGAAAATTGGCTTACAATTTGTCCTTTATCCTGGTTGAAATGAAACTGTATTTTCAATTATCCTTTTTGGCTTTACAACCCAAATCAATGTAAAAATTCATCAAGCACCTGCTCAATAATGAACGGTTGATTGTTCATAGTGATTTGGTATCTTTTCAGTATTTTGCCATTTTGAGTGATTAGCTTGTGTGTAATTTTGTCATCGATAATATCCTCTCAATTGCATATGTCCTACCAGGTCAAACAAGCGAGGATAAACGGACCAGGACAGTTTTGAAACGACCGAACTACCGGTTCGTCACACCGCAGACCTCAACAATAAAACTAATCATATTTGGTGTCGAGTGAAATCAAACCCACCGGTTAACGGGAATTGACTTAAAGAAAAAATCTGAGGTCTGCATAAAATCAATGCAGCAATAAAACATAGGCCTTTGCACAAAAATATAATATAATTTTATTTGTTATTAAATGGTGTTAGTATTGTTGTCCTTTCCCCTGAAGTAATCCGTATAAAATTTAATAAAAAGATTTTTGAGAAAGACATAAAAGTATATGAAGATATAAAACAAACGAGGTCAAATTCAGTTAATTACTGCTGTATACTTTGAACATTAAACCATGAACTACATACAATATTGAAGTTAGGCTTTTCATATGCAAAACTTTGGAATTTGATACTATAAATTGTAAAGCCTGAGAGTTTGCTAATAGTATAAAGTTAGTTTCTAGTAAAGCATTCCCTTTAAATTCAGTGAAGATGGAAGATGTTTTTATCTATTGAGTGATGTTTCCATGACAGGTAATTATCCAATGAAGGGTAATCATTCTTTAAAGGTTCACTACGGCATACAGGTCCCTCATTAGAATCAATCTAGACTCCCACATTCCGACAATCAAAAGCTACCCCGGTTGAAGAAAATTAACCCCGAAACTCGGCGGTGAATCACCGCTTTCTCTCTGTACTCGGCTAAATGTAGGTTTGCCGGCATGGGAAAAAAAAGGGGGTGGGCTCGAATAAAAATTATCGGGCACATGTGGTCGGATTTGCATTTTATAGCTAGGTCAAATCCAATGGAGTGCCGTCACTCAATGGAATCACTCTCTGCTGAACGGGTACTAGAAATAAATCGCGATCTTTATTCACTTAGTCATCTCGCGCGGTGTATATGGGTGATTCCAATAAAGCCTAATCAAATTTCGACCACAAGGGGCTCTCGTGGAAGGCATGAGGTCACAGAAGGGCTTAAAAGAAGAGTCTTTTAAAAACCCGTTTAATATTCAATGCCACCTGATCCTTGCAGGGAAGAGTCTCATGACAAACATAAACGTCCATAATGTACATAGGAACAATGCGCATAGCTTTTATTTAAAATCAAAGGAACACAGTACAGAAGAAGAATAAAATATAAACAAATCCTAGAAGCTTTTAATGATTCTTCAAGCAAGTAGATCAAAGGGTAAAAGCCAGAAAGGGGCCACTGGACGATAGTTGTATAAACGGCCAACCTGTTTTGTCCTGTTGGTCAACACATTGCGTCCAAAGTGACGGTATAAATCCGGTCTGAAATATCTCAGCGGAGTGTCGCTGGTAAACAGCAGAACGTATATTCAAGAAATTGCATGCGTCGGGAAATATGAACAACGAAAACACGATACAAAACCATATATATTTTCGCAAACATTCAGCTTTAAAAGGATCACGAAGGAAGCGATTTCATGTAAGCGTTTTATGGTATGACCGGAAATAAAGTTATCGAAACTGGCTTCTGCATATATGAGTACCACACCTTGCATATTAATTTCAGCAAATTATATCAACGCAATAACCTGTGAGTTTTCTCCCGTGAGGTCAGGGCGCGTCGTAATGGACCTTTATTTTCATTTCCGATGTGGTCTATGTACCCTCGCGGTTTAGGTCCGTCAGACGCGTTCGGCTTTTCGCCATCATCACTATTCGTCTAAGTTATTCTGTACTTTAAAAATTTTTCAACCATCCTTCCGTCTACTATTCTCGATGGTTAGGTTATCAACCGCGTCCCTTCGATCGAAACGTTTTCTGACACAAGAAGAATAAGAGTGTTGAAATTTAGCAATTTGATCGTTTGCAACAACCCTAGTTAGTTCTGTCTATTTGAATTTAGCCTAGAAGACCTAAGTGTAAAGAAAATAACAAGACACTGAGAACATCTCCACTACATCCTACACAATATGAAGCGAAAAAACTCAAACCATTCCATCTATATAAATATTTCTTACATTAACATCGATTTAATAGTGACATAATTACCCAATTAAAATTAATTATATGAGTTTCCCTGATCAATAACATCTACCATAGATGTGTAAAACAATAATTAAAAATGCCCGAATTTCCCTACCGAATGATTACTCGCTCAATACATACTTTTTTAAGCAGTATAATTTTTAACTCAAAACACATCATGATAGAAAAATTAATAATGAACGTTTTAAAGTAGAGTTTAGTCTAGAAGATCTTAATATAAAGAAAGTAAGAAGAGACTAAGGACGGCGCCATGTAGTACACCCTACGCAATGTGGAGCCAACTCCAACCATTCCATCTATACATATAATTAAAAAAAATATTATTGATTTCATGGTGGCATCACCGAATTAAAATTAATTTTGACGAATTAATGAATAACATCTACGGTCTTTATAATCTAAATTTGTATCAAATAATAGTTAAAGTCTAAAAATTTCGCCTCGCCGATGATTCATACCAAGAGAACACCGGCTTAGTATACAAATTCAAGTTGTATAATTTTTAAGTAATTAAATCACGAAAGAAAAACTATATTGGTCATTTTAAATTATAACAGGTAAGCTTAGACAAAGTGATCGTAACAATGATTTTATCTTTTGATCTGTTAACAAAAAACGGTACTGAGAGATTTGTCAGTTCAACACTGGTCCGCCTATCCTCGCTTTGCGGGCTGGCAGACACATTTCAGTATTTCACCAACTGTATCTGTCGAGGTGCGGTTTTTGTGCGAAATGCCAGCCTAAACCGCATAAAACCTAAAAATCTTAAAATGTTTAGCCTAGAAGATCTAAATATAAGGAAAATAACAAGTGAATGAGGCCGGCGCAATAAAGTACATCCTACTCATCAAGGAATACTTGTTACAACAAAAAACCTATTATGAAATTTTCCCCTGACTCCGCGAGGCGGCAATGAACCGGCAGTGTTGTTTTCGACCATCCTGATCCTATTATCCTAGTTGCTTTTAACTCCATCAAATTCTGATGATCTCAACGACTGTTCACTTTGGCTATGTCAGACAGGTTTCCGCAATTCGGCTCCGTCCAGTCGTTAATCTGTGTGCAATCTGTTGCATTGTGTCCACCGTGTGCTTTTGTCAGTACCTATTAGAGACAGCAAAATGACGAAAGGTACAAAGTTCCACAATGGGGCTGAATTGAGCCCTAACAAAACCACAAATATATGAGGTGTATCTTCGTTCAGAAAATTCGGCTAGGAAAGATACTTTTGTCATACAGGGATACAACCAAACACTGTAAACCGCAAAATATTACAACTATTTGAAAATATATTAAATGATATATTTTATCTTTGAAGTATTCATGATATGGAATGCAGTCAACTAGTGATCTTTTTTGTTTTTGTTTGTTTTGTTTTTGTTCCACAAATGGTGGAAAGACAAACAAAAACTACTATTATAATTTAATTGATTATCGAAGGTTTCAGAGATATTCCACAAGTTGTTTGCTTATTATTTAACAACAAACCCAATTCTGAGCAGGAAAAAGCCATGAGATTAAGCCTTGTACGGAAACTGAATCATAAACATCAAATTGCACAAGTTCAACCACCCGGGGATAAACTTTTCCTTCCCAAGAGAAGAAAGGAACAAAGTTAGACTTACCCCAACACATTGTGACTGATGACATCACTAAAGATCGAAATTATTCAACATTCGGACTCTCCAAAGCAGGCTATTTTATTGTTTCACAGGCTACAGAAGATAAAACGACAGTTGACCTCAATAACACGACATAAACAGAACAATATAGGGGTATTTTCCAACCGCATACCGTTAGTCTGACTTTCACTGAAGGAATCGCATCTGGGTGGCGTATTGAAAGCGAGAGTAGGCGGACCAGAGATAATACGATTAAAAAACGCAACACTTTATATGAAATATTGCATTTACCGTTTCTTGAAAAATTCAAAGGTAAGATTTTTCTTTTTTTTATACAAAAATGTACGGTTAATCTGACTAAATGATATGAACATAATCTACAAAAACCCAACTTCATATTGATTTACAATAAAAACAGCCATATGGCTATCATATAGGTAGGATGTACTTTAAGATTCATCCTTATTTTACATACTTCTTCTGGATTTGAGCATAACGTTTTTCTTGCTTAACACAGTGTCAAGAAGAAAGTTCGATAATTATACGTTAAAAGGGAATGAGTTCTCCTAGAATTAAAAGAGGCCATCCCTATAAATATGTCCTGATTGGATTTGGTCAGTAGGTGAAGGCTTGTCGGAGGCGAAACGGTCCATCTAGGGAAACCTGTCCACAACCTGGGAGGGATCGGAGCCCTCGTGTCTCAAGGGGACGGGTGAGTTTCTATTTCCGAACTTCGTAAAAACAGGAAACGGATTACGTCCAGAATTAACGGACACGGGGGCATGCAGAAAAAGGGGGTTCTTTTCAAAGAGCAGTCGCAAGGTTAAGGGATGAACGAGCATTTAAAAATACCCTAAAGGAAAACCATTAGTTAAATTGGAAACGTAACATAATAAACAAGTCTCTCAAGGTTTTATCCTTTTCCCTTGTACTATCCGTGATATGTTAAGTTTGCCTTCTGAAAATTAGTATCAACATACACATTTGGTGCAAAAATGCTAAATACGACCTTAAACGATTCAGAACTTTTATAAATAAAATCGTTAAAACAGGCTCACTAGGATATTTTAACAAAAAGTAACGAAGTTAATATTCGTAGTTTTAGAGTAGAGTTTAGCGTAGAATAAATATAATTAAAGTAACAAGAGACTGAGACCATGAAGAACACCCTAAGCAATATGAACTATTAGCAAAAGTGACATAATATTTTGAGATTTCTTCTTGAAGAAAGTGAGGTTGCAAATTTGTTTTCCAATAAAAAAAAAATTCGTCCATGTAGATTTCTCGATCTGAGGATTGTGTACCATACTGCTATTTATGTCGTATTTGTACAATTATGAGCTATTTGGCTACTGTATGATGGGTGTTGCCCATCATTTTTTAATCCGCCTATTCTCACTGTTTGTCTGTCAGTTTAGACACATTTCACCATCTACAATGAATCGCTTTTTGTTTCTGTACAGTTGGGAGCCAAATAAAACACACAGACCAAATGTAGTTTTCTTCTAAATTCTTTACATTTTATACAACAAAAAAGCCAAATATCAACGTTTTAAACAAGAGTTTCAAATTTCCTTTCCAAAGGAAGACTTCCTGACTTTCGATCGTGTACTATTAATCACGGACACGAATCTCAACGCTTGTTTATAAAATAACAGATTACAAAGTACAAGGGCGAAAGTGAGGTCGTAAAAGGTTCCGACACAGAAACTACCACGTCCGATATCGAAAACAAATTTTTTCATTATGCCAAACCATTTATAGTAATCATGAAGGTCCAACTGAATGAAATAGAGAAGGTTCAGCAAGTTTCATTTTTCCGTTTTAGGCATTAATTCGCCAGCTTAAAAAAATATAAAAAAACGAGAACAATTTTAAAAAGTCAAAATGCCCTATACGACAGGAATGTACATTCTTTGAACTACATTATATAGCTACTTTCAACGGTCCTATCCTCCTAGGAAACAGTCACTTATATTCGAAAAGGATCAAATCGTGGCAATAAAACATAAATTTCACCCGTATGCAGATAACGGGTCAAAAGGTGGACGGAATCATATGAATACGTATCTGGCATTTGACATTACACACTAAAGGGTTAAAGCCGACCTTTTGACCCGTCAACTCCCAGACAAATTAGATTCGCTTTGTCCTCTGAAACTGAATTAATTTGATGCTACAGGCTACAAAAGAAAAACCTCGACTGTTTCAAATGATGTATATTACTTCGATATTGGTAGATGTGACACGAGATGTTTAAAGTGCACTGAATATATATTTGTTACATAGTGAAAAAGATCTAGAAGAGATGGGAGAGAAAGGGGTAAGGAGGTAGAGATAGTGAGAAAAATGAGGGAAATTGAAAGAGAACAGTGGTAACTCTCTAAAGAAGAAATGGAAGGGAGGTAGAGATAATAAAAAACAGAGTAATTGAAATAGTTAGAAAGAGAAAAGTGGGAACTCTCAAAAGGAGAAATTGAAGGGAGGTGTGAGAGAGAGAGTGTGAGGGGGGAGGGAGAGAGAGAGATTGAAGGAGAGGTATGAAGAGAGAGTGTGTGAAAGAAAAAAACGAAGGAAGATAGAAACGAATAGAAGGAGTGGAAAAGGGAGAGAAAGTGGAGAAAGTGAGAGTGTATGTGTGTGTGTGTGTGTGTGTGTGTGTGTGAGAGAGAGAGAGAGAGAGAGAGAGAGAGAGAGAGAGAGAGAGAGAGAGAGAGAGAGACAGTGATATAGACAAATCGTAAAAATGATGCGTTATAAAGATCGATACATTTAATACTTATACACATCTACATGACAGAGCAAAGCACATTTCAATCTTGTTAAACTGGAAAAAATCCAATTTGGTAGATATTACTATTCATCTATCCCATCAAACATGGAATATTGAAGTCATATACCTCAGACAAAGAGCTATTCAATCTTTGTGACAAATCTGAATCAAGTCAAAGTATTTGCTTTAATAAGTTCCATTTACAAAATTAAAAGAGGTTGTGAGTAATATGCGTATTATTACAGTTACAAACAGGAGGGGCTGAAATAGCTATTACCTCATGATTGTTACAAATGGGTTGAATCATTATATATTTTTTTTAATAATAACTTTCACTTAAAGAAAATGATCCAATCGTGTTTTGTTTTGGTGGATGGTTTCGCATAAAATTTCGCTTAAAATAGTAAATCAACGGTTTACAGCTGCAGAGGATTCGGGAAATGGGAACGATTCGCCCCGTTTCGCGGATAGGAAATTTGTCATTACTTTTAAGTCAGTCCACACGTCAGAGGCAGGAAATTTGGAAAATAGCCATTATGAAATGCCGTTTACCTTATTTAAACGAGAATAAAGATGGTTTCAGAATCAATATTGCCATATAGTTTGTATTTGAATACTAAAGAAGCAAATCCCATACAATGTTAAAAACTAGGCTTTGGAAGAACTTTAAATAATTTAATTATTTTTACAGATAAAAAGTGTACCATTCTGTCTCAGGGCGTATTTTTGTAGCCTGGTCGGCTTATCAATTGCTTACGGTCTTATCATCTGTGGTTTACTGAGAACTGAGAGTGTTATTCAATCTACAATTTGAAAAGGTGACAATGAAATCAATTTCCATGATTGTTTTCCAATGCTTATCGGGTAGAACTTATCGGAATACAGTATTTCCATTTTTTTTATATAATAAAATTAGTAATTATCATCACGTCAGTAGTTTTAACAAAATTTCCTTTCGTTAATTTTTATTTTTTAAGGATAAATCGTTGAGTTTTAGATTTCACACCAGGGAGAATTCGGTGATTTATACAATAGGGCCGACAAGACTAAAACAGTTGATTTTTTTGCAGATTTTGCATCTAACGTATTTTCAATATTAGAACAAGACTATTAGAAGTTTTGTTTTTAATTTTTGAAAACAGCTTTGGAGGATGCGAGTATAAGGAGAACCAACAGTTTGCACATTTTCATATTTTTTCATTGAGCCGACTATGAACACTGGGGGCCCAAGAACAGCAGCTTTTCATATGCCATACCATGGATTCTGTCAATAATCAAACACCCAAGGAAGAGTTTCCAGAATTTTTCGGCAGCGGACTTATTATGCCAAATCACTGGAACTACATCTCCTGTTAGGGCATACGGGGGTTTTCTTCTGAAATTGGCCAGAAAAACGGAAAAAAGCATCGCCAGAGGGTTTTGTGACTTTCAGCACAAAGGCAGGTGCAGAGGGGGCTAAACAGGATTTATAGCAGGGCGTCCGGTTCGATCCAGAGATCTACATCTACAACACCAAGGTCAGCAAGCCCAAACAGTCCACGGCTAGTTATCACCACTCACACCCAACTGTCTTGCACCCACTAAACATCCTGGAAGTCTTTCTTCGCAGGTAGGTCTGAGCTGTGCCGCACCCTTTGACATTTGCAAAAGAATAAGAGATACCCGGGACTCTTCAACATGCTAATTTGATTCACCTAGCTCTACATCCCCGGAGCTTAACAATGTCACATCCAGAGCCCCCACATTCTTTTCTCTTAGAAATATTTTTTTCTTTGAACCCTTTTTGAAATTAATAAAAAATAAAACCAAATCGTATTATTTATTAATAACATTTTCAGAAACCTCCACAAAAATATGACACGTATAAAACAGACAGCTCAATAAAGCTCCGAGGAAGGAACTTGCAAGAGGCAGGCAAGAGATCGGCCCTAGTCACCGTAGTCAAGAATAGTTACAGGCCCAGAAAAAACTTCTTGTTTCTCATCAGAAAAACATCTTCAAGTACCTTCCGAAGTCTACTTGGTAGGTCTTTATCCAAGACACCAATGCCATCAGTGCCATTATGCCTAAGGACATTCAACTGCCCAGGCTATCCGTGCTTGAACTGATTTCCAGATTTGTATTAGGATAGCCTAAGGCTTTTTCACTTTATTATTCGTACTTCTCAAATTTTGAAAGCTTCAAAAAAGAAAGCTTGTCTAAAGTCCAGTTCATTTGAACGTCTTCTCGGCGCTCATTAAGACTTTTTCCAGTTTTTTGCCTCTCCTGACCAAGGAATTTTAAAAATAATGTACAGTTTATGAAAGAAAAATGCAGGCAATTCATTTAGAAAAAAAACAGCCGTTTTTCCAAAATTCAAATTCTTGTCAAATTAACTTATTTTAGAGAATTTCAATTACGCGTAACGGGCCCTCACACATTCACAAACACTCATATAAAATTTTAGTCAAATTGATGAATGGTTTTAGGAAATGTGGGCACATGTGGAGAGGTTGTTCGTACAAAGATAATTTCAGTCTTTTCGGCCTTTCATGCTAATTAATGAAACAATATTTGCAAAAAAAGGAGCCATTTCTAAACGATAAAAATTGTTTATGTAGCCATGAATTCCTTCCTCACTGATGAAGTACAACGTAAACCACATTGAGTAAGGGATCTCGTAAACTGATCAGTAAAAACCAAACTGAGAAATGCATGCGTTCAATCACAACGAAAAAATCGAATTTGTTATGTTTTATTGTTATTAATTTTTTACCATTTAAAATTATGGTATTTTAAGTTTTTACTGCATATTTATACTTTTATGCATATTTTTCAACTTTCAAACTTACTTTATTGTCGTTACCTATATTTTTGAATTTAATTATATATTTGTATATATTGTGTATACCACATCAGAAACTAAGTTTAAGACAAGATATAGTTTTGTTATGTAAATAAAATTTTGGGTATGTAAAATGGGAATTATTACACTTTTTTTTGTAAGTTTTGAAGTTTTTACTACTGATCAGTGTCGATTAATTCAAATTGGGTCCCAAAAATACCACAATTTAGTGGTTCAAGTTGAAGTTTGAAGACGTTATCATCACAAAATTCTCCTTGGAAAAAGTACAACCGAATACCTTTCTAGGTTTTCGAATTGAACCCAGATTTTCCATTCGGTGAATACGACGGGATGTTACGAATAGCAATAGGCCATTAATCACAAGCCGTGTTCGTTTTTAATGTTTCCATGCAACAAGAATACGTTATACAAGATAGAAAGTCAGATGGATCATTTAATTTTCTACAACTGAAACCACTTGTAAATTCTAAATGTGAATGATCCGAGTTGGTTCGTATTCAAAGAGCGCACCTCGTTTAATTTCTACAGAATCTTTGTTATTATTAGATGTTATTTTTCTGTCGACAAAAACTCGGACGTGTGACATCAATTTAGATAAATTTCCGTGACGTCTTTGTCAGTGACAAGACAAACGATCATTTGTCGCCCACGAGAGCCTATAGAATGTACAGTACCTCTGTGGATGACTTCCATGGAGTCATTTTAATAACATAGCAGCCGAAAAGAACCCATAATGATCACGGTCGGTTTCTTTTTCATCTCCCATTGTTTTTTTGCCACTCGTGTGGTCTATTCAATGGAAATTTACATCTCAGCGTGTATCCCTTTGTGTATCGCCCCTTGTATTTCCTAGGGTTGGTCGAGATAAACAACCCCGTTATCGAAATCGAGATATCGGATTCGCCTGGTACCGCGGAAGGGTTAATGTGACTAACTCGAACCGCCCTATCCCGACCTGCGCCGTCCCATTTCGGCGAGGGTTGACGACCTCGGCCAACCCCCGGGAACTTGTTCGATCCCAGGGATCCATAAACGCGAAATCCTCTCCCCCAATGTTGTCCCGTCATAGCCGCAGTAACAAGGCATCCGTCTCTTTCCCGCCCCCGTCATCCGCAAACTACTTCTATTTGTTGAGGTAAATTGAACGCTCCCAAGGGAACTGAAAAAGCTTTTATCCCGATTCACTCCCTTCGAGTGCTATACTTCGCCACCTTTTTCCGAGTAGAAACATTTACATTATAGCTAATAAAATAATGGCACTAATGGCCAAATGATGGTGCTGAAATTAGGTCGTTTCCCTTAGTTTGATTAGTCCATCCTCACTGATTTGACCAGATGCATTTTGCGGTATGGTATGGTATGGTATTACAATGCGGTATGACAATCATGCAGTTTTCATACAATTGTACGATGTTTTAAGGCCAGCGTCGTGATGGGCATTTAGTTCAATCTTCCCTGCTTTCCTCTAGTAAATCCATTTTAACATTTCACCACGATTAGTGGTAGATTATGCAAGACATATGGGTTTGAAACCATTGTGAGATATTTTTAAGATCAGCATGGTGATGGACCTGAAGAAAGGTCGTTTGCCTCCTGGTCTAGCTATCTCATTGATTTGCCACAACAAACACAGAAAGAAACAGCGAGGATGGACAAACTGCAAGTTCCTAATCTTGCAGACCTTGAAAATCCGTCTCTCAGTTTTATATATAACTGCTGAAATAGTTTCTTGAATTGAAGACTGATGAAGCTAAGTCAAGCTACAACAACTGGGCAAAGGTTAATTCCGATGATCGTCCACCAAAAGAACACGAATGACCGTATAAAACAAAGCAAACGAAAATAGGCAGACCACCAATGGTTGCAAAAGCTCAAACTACACGTCAGACATCTACCTAAGTAGATCACAGTATGAAACCTTTTTGGCCAAAGTAAACTTGCAGTTAAGTTTACTAGCATCCTGGCCGGTCTATCCTTGCTGCATTGATCCATCCGACTGTTGATGATTTATGCATTTCTTTTATCAACAAGTCTATCGTTGAGGTCACTAAATGTCTTTTTTCCGATGTATTTTGCGGTTTTCGGCCCGATGGGAAATAATAAACAATGGACGTAATTCAATTGACAAATAGCCTCACACATAACCCAAATTGTCTAGTCGATCAACTGTTGCCAGCAGTTTAATCATTATCGATCATCATTGCTCGCACCCTCTCATTTTCTCTGTCGTCCTAGGATTGATAAAATGCTGTCTTCGTGTCTGCAATGAACGACTGAAAATAATGAAGGAATTGAATTTATTGAAAATTTATTGCCTCTGTTTAACACTTCGGGTTCTAACCTGCTTTTCAAACTTAAACCTAAGTCCAAAAGGGCAAAAAGATAAAAATAAGCTGGAAGGAGTACCATGTGACATACTGGCCTAGAGTTTCCAATATATTTTCAGATAGTTCACAACATTTCTGTTGATTAAATGAACACAGATGATTCAATGATGACGTGAAACCGAACAACATGTTCGTTATTTTTTTTAAACAATTTAGATAAAAAAGTACATTTCATCAAATCACTTAGAAAGCGTTCAAAATCTTTTTGATTGCAGTTAGACCAGGGTCAGGAATAGTTATTTCAACTAATTAATTGGCAAGAGTTGGAGGTTTAACAAAGGAGAATTCAACAAGCTTTGTTCAAGCTTTCATAGTTAATAACGGAGAGTTATAAATAAGCTTTCCTTTGGACGTCAAAACTACCTGAGGGACATCATCGCTGTTGACCCAAAAACGGCTTAGCGTTTCTATTTCGTGATTCGTCATGGACGGTTTCATTGATTGTGCTCTTGAGTGGTTCGCTGAGCTTATCTAATTCCAAACAAAGCTTTGTCTGACCTGGCAAACTCATTTCGGCCGGGTCTGTAACGGTCTTATCCCCTGCATGCGGACAATACATAATTGATAAGCAAAATGTAAATTTATTTTCAACAAATTGTTCATCAGTTCGGAAAAAGACTGTAGATACAACGTTGATCATCTCTGTTATCTTAACCTTTGTAGATTTGTCTTTCAAACGTCACGTTGTAAAAACCTTCAGGTTCATCACTTCGCAAACTTCAACAAAACATCTGTTTACATGTCATGTTGAATACTTTCTTTAAATGAAGTTGGAAAAAGCTAAATCAAGGTGCTTTCCTTGATTGACACAGATAGCCACAACAAAATATCTCTGTTTACTTGTACACTAGACAATTTTCTGAAATCAAGCTGGGAGATGCTAAGGTTGAGGGTACCTGAAATGGGCAAAATGTAACTTGCTATACTGTATTTACTATCAAAAGACCCTGGTTGACAAAAACACGCAGACAGCACCAGGGAGAACAAACAAACTTCAGGGTGGTCAGACAACACTACAAGTAATATCAGTGATCTCAACAAAATTTGTGAATGCTTTGTGATCATCTTTTCTTAAATCAAGATAAAAGAAGCTGAGTCAAACTAGAGTCCTCATATAGCTCACCTTTCATAAGAAAAGTCAAGTAACACACAGGCAATACCAACGAGAATAGAATATCATGGGATGACCGAGACGACAAAACTACAAGCTCAGCATTTAAATATGGTGAGATCATTTCCTTAAGTGAAGATGGATGAAGGTGTTCCAAATTATTTCATATATGATAATTTTGGTAATTCAAATTACAATCAAAAGGACATGATTGATTATGTAACAGTCAGGGAAAATAAGCACACCACAAGGTAAATACAAAAGATCATCGTTCAACCCCTAGCAGACACACAATTGTCAACATATCACGAATATAGAACCATCAAACATAAATAAGCTGATCGTGTTGGCCGGAATCGAACAAATATGGAAAAAGCAAACTCAACCAGCATTCTTCAATTGGGCAGAAGCCAGTTTTTTTTATTAACTTCAACTTCATTTTCGATCAAAAAGACACTACAGTCAACAAAACATATTTCAGTTTACTTGCACATCGGATAATGTCCTGAAATCAAGCTGGAAGAAGATAAGATATTAATTACCCCATACAGGCGAAATATAACTTTCACTAAATATATTTCCGATCAAAAGGACACGATTGAACAAAAAACAAAGACAGAAGGAGCGGGAATAGGCAAGATAAACCATATATTTTCATCAGTTAACAATAAGTTTTTGTCCATACACTGAGACTATTCAAGAAATATCGACCTGCAAGAAGCTTTGTCAAGATGGTTATTTAACATGGGCAAAAGAAAATTTCAATGACTATATTTACCATCAGAAGGATGCGATTAATAGCACAATATCACACAGACAGAACCAGTGAGAATCGCGTACCACAGGATGATAAGAAACCACAAAACAACAAGTTCATCAATTTACAGACCAAAGAGAATATAAGATTTAAATGTGAGATAATTTCATGAAATCAAGATAAAAGAAGACCGAGGTCGTCGTATGGATAACTCGCCTAGCAAAAGAACAAGATGGACAAAATGTGGATGTAATGCACAAATAGAACCAGAGAGAATAGCCGTACCACAGGACAGAGTTTATAAGCCAACATTTTTATCATCTCTCAAATAGGTCAAGCATAATTCTGAATGAACTTATAAAAAACGTATTGGGGAGAAACAATAAAAATCAATACAAAGAATTTTATCTTACGATTGACGTGCCTTTAAACTAGACATCCTGCACATTCCAGTAAGTAGTTCAAGCATTCACTTCGGAAATGCGACAAACCTTTTTCGAGCGCTGTCAGTGTTCAGTAACACTGTTTTTTTTTTGACATACTGACGTTTCTGACAAATTAGTGACCCAGAAAAACGGAAGAGGGTTCGTCTTTCAAGTCGGGGAATTCGCGTCAAATGATGTTTCGTGAGCACGGAGGCCCGTTTCGCAAGTGCGATGCTCCGATGAAATGGTTTGAATGGCTCTCATTCATTCATAAATCATAAACGCGTTTCGCAGTTGAAGCCGGATGGTTATCTCTAGGCAGACGGGGTCGGAAATTGAAATCTCGAGATAAACGAGCTCACTGTTTCGCCATCGAAGCTGAAAAGATGGCCTTCGGTAATTTTAGCGATCGCACAATGTGCTAGCAGCTTTCAAACGTGACGATATACTACTAAAAAATCCTCAGCATTTATTTTTTCATCCTAGATCAATAGTTTGTCACCACTGGCACCTCAGAACGGGACCACACAAACCGAACCAATTATGAACTCTAGACATATCAGTCAAAGTAAAAATATAAAGATCCCTCGCCAAATTGACAGCAGTTGATCAAATTATTTCCTGTAAATATGACAAAAGGCAAACAAAAGTCTGATAGACAGTGAATCGGACCAGGATGATCTTAGTTCAAGCTGCTCAGATCAAGGCCGTTTGGTCATTTTCAGTGGTGGATTAGTGGACTCCTAAAAGACCCAGACTTATCAGATGGCGAAAAGTTGAAACGCAACGACAGCCTAAAACAGTGAGCATAGACGGACCCGACGACCACAAGAAGAAATTTTGCAGCTTTTTTATTTTTGGGAAATTGATATAAACTCTTGACTGATTACTACCTAATTTTTATGGACGTTTAATAACTTATAAAGGAATATAAAAATAAATACATTGTAACAAAACTTAACGAGACTTTCTAACCTTTAGTTAATTAATACCTCAGAAGAGATTATAAACTTAAGTCCTTTATTTAATTTTGACCATAATACTTCGCGATGTGATTTTCCCATGCGAAACAAATCAAATTTCCTTTCCATGAACTCGGTGAACCTGAAACGTACTTATATGACAAAGGACGATAATAATACGTAAATCACTAATTTAAATTGGATCAAATTGAATTAAATAATTTTAGCGGTTTATGATTTGAGAATTTGTTCATAAAACTTTAAAGGCGGGTAGTTCAGTTAGTTCGGTAATTCCCAAAAATGCTTTTATTGAAGAAATGTAAATTTACATTCCTACAATATTATTTTCTGAAAAAAGGCGCTTTTTAAGTTACTGAATAAGCGTGAAAAAAGGTCCTATCGGATCATAAATTTGGGTTTCTAGTTCAAATTAAAATCAATAAAACAACCACACTTTTTTTTTACGTTGGCCAGATGCAAAGACTAAACCTTTCCCAATATAAACTTCCTCAGGGCAGGATGTTTCGACTTAGGGAAGATTCCGTTTGACAGCTGCAAAGCCCGAAAATAGTTATTCGGCCATTTGTTAATATATATAAAAAAAAGTGAACAGGTCTAAGGAACATGACAGCACCAAAGGAAAGGGTTCAGTATAGTAAAATCTGATTATAAAAACTATTCGGGATGAGAAATGCAGCCAGGTGATCTTCTACCCTTTTTGCTTAAGACCTTGAGGAAAATTTAGGCACCGAATGATAATTGGGCGTTTGACAGATTATTTTGGCACAACACCCCCATCTCAATTTCTATAATAGACCCTGCACAAGTGATCAATCCTCGTTTGCTGCACGTGCTGAACTTTGTGTACCTTATCTGTTGCAGCCAGGCGTAAAATATCAAACCTCATTTTATAATTTACGATCAATTCGGGTTAGAAATGACGATTAATCAATCTTCCCTTAAGAGTTATTTCAGCCGTCAACAAACGAATCTTCCTTACACGTTGTCCGTAAAGAAAGAATCTAGGGTAGGTTTCGTGTTCGAAATTCATCATTTGTTTCCATAAAAATGTAAAAATATTATGGCATCTTCTAAATTTAACGCAGAAACAATTGTGAAGTGTGGAATAGAGTTAGGGATAAAAGAGGTGGCCTCAAGGCCTACTTCGACCTGAGTAGATCTATTGTGCTCCTGTAATTTTACCATCACTGGCCAGCGGCTCGTTAGTGTAGGATCTTGCTTCCTCTCTACTACAAGAATCTACACCTACGTAGACCCTAACATAAACATAAAATGTTTCTTCTGTCTGTATTCCTATCCGGTGCAAGGGCCTTCTTTGGTGGCAGTGCCCTGTCAGGGGTCCATCCAGAATCCTGGTTCTATTCATAATTCCTTTGTAAGTCTTGCAGAAGGCACTTTATGTATTTTTTTATTTGCCTCATGCTTGAGGTATTGTTCCACCTCGTTATGGAATCAGTAAGGATCCATTTTCGAATGTATCCTTTTTTTGTTTGAGGACAAAATAGGGCTCGTGGGCTAGAGTATCTCCTCCTTCAGTTTCCATTGTTCGTTGTTCCTTGCAGATGGTTGTCCATTAATGAGCCTATAAGCCGCTGCTCTGGCTTCTCCTGAATTAGAATACTGAGTGTAGAAGGACAGGAATATATTGGAAGGCATGTACTGGAATAACTATTGATATTTGCAGCGGATCCTTGGTCGCTATAAGCAATTATAAGTATCTTAATCCCCTAGAGAGTGCTGTCATAAAATCGATTTACCCGACATTTATTCAGCGATGTTAAACTTATTTGAAAAGAAAACCTTCAGACATATTATTATTCAGTTGGATTTTAGTTTCCGGCTATCGGTACATAAATACAAACAATAAAACCAACTATTGGCGGTTTTACGCTGAATTCTCTTTAATTTTGCTAAGCAATGAATTTTGGTCAGTGTATCAAAATATAAGCTTTATAATAGGCTTATATGTTATTTCTTTTGGAGGAATGCTGTTGTTTTAGAAGTGTTTATCCGAAAAGAACAAACACCAGTATTGACATTGATCCTCCGTCACTTCCTGCAGACCTTTTATACGAATTTCCATCATAACACATTAGATAATGAGCTGAAAAACTTCAAAAATCTATACAGTTCAGGTACGTTTTGGTTCCCGCAATAATCGCAGAGCCATCTCAGTATAACGCAAATTTTATTATTAGGTCTCTCGGGTGGTGAAAATTGGTTTTCGATCAATCCGGTCCACCTATCCACGCTCTTTTGATTCCTCCTGCGGGCAAATGTTGAACATTTGAACTCTACTTCTTTACAGAATCTGCACCTTCCGTGTTGGGTTTTAAGGTTTATTCTTTAGATGCCCATTCAGAGTCATGATCGAAAGTTTTCTCCTGCTTCCTTTCCTTTCCGTTGCTTATTTCCTTCCAAAAATGTCTAGGTTCTTGGATTGTTGTCTAATGAGTCAATTTTATTGTTTCCTCATGTTGTCTAATATACTCAATAATGTGTGAATCCCTATACCACAGAAGAGCTCTGCACCTATCAGTCGCGCAGAATGCCCTTTCCCTGATCTCTCGTTCCCCTCTACTCCCACATGGGGACCCAGCAGAATTGAATTTATGACGCGAATGATCTTGAAAAACTTCGAATTCGACTTTAGAAATCTTAATTAAATAGTTAGTTGCCATCAGCGTTTGCGTAAAAATAAATCCAACGAGGACAAGAGGGTGATCGCAAACGTCAGGTTTTTCCTAGATAATATTTAGGCCTCATATATACTCCCTACTGTGATTCAGGTGCTTTTAAACTTTCTTATTGGTGTCTTTGTGTTGTTTTAATTACATATAAACATTTTCAGATGTAATTAAAATAGCAGACAAATCCATCACTGGAAAAAGTAAAAACTTTAAAGGACTTCCAAAAAATACGTTTGGAAAAATAACGCTAAAGAAGACGAAAAACGATTATACACAAAATGATGGGAAACGACCGAGTAACAAAAAAAAACTTATTTTCTTTCCATTATGGAGAATAAACAAAATTGATTAAATACAAACAAAATTTCGCTTAGTGAGTCTTTGTGGATTGTGTTTTTAAGGCTGAAAATTTTCGATCAATTTATGTATAAAATTATAGTAAGCTATTTCAAGGAGAGATTGCCTATATTCAACATAATACCGGTTTAAATTAATTAATTTTAACGATTGGAGTTTATGGCAACTTTTTAAACAGTCGTGAACCCCATCAAGTTTAATACGATATGTCCGTCAATTAAAAATAACTTATGAAAGTAGTTCATCCTGCAATTTATTTTTTGTAACAACACATTGTGCCTTCGAGCAAAGTACAGTTTATGAATAAAATTCTTTGTGACTCTAGAATGAATAGAAACGGGAGAACGCGAGCTAGTTGAACCAAATAACCTCCAAGGCTCGACAGTCCTACGCTAAAACATTGAAATTTGTCAGCAAGGCTGCTTTCGCAATGTTTATTTATCTCTAACTGAAACTGTTGGCAACATCGACAAACGTCAATACTTCATGCAATGATATCGAGTAAATTAAAGACCACACAAAATATTTTTTAAAAAATCTTAAAGGAAAAACGAGTATATAAGGTTCATTTGTACAACCTAGAAGTTTATATATTAAAATAAACATTTTCTAAATATAAATGTTAATTTAATTCTTTCGACATGGACTGGAGGAATTTCAGGTATGCCGTGCCCATTTCTTTTTTAGACAGATCTGGTTCCAAAAAACGAAAAATCCCATCAATCCGGTGTCAATATTTACGCAATGTGCATATTTTGGACTTGTGGGCTATGTAACATTCACTTTATGAGTGCCATAAAATCCGGAATGGTCGGGAGATCGGCAACTGTTCGCCGGATATGTAAGCAACAGTAAATATGATCATAATTATACTGACAAAAACCTGTAAAACAAGGAGCCTAATTCTTTTAAAATAAATATGAACCAGTCTCTCTCAAGGGTACAGCACACGAGTAAAACTTTGCCTGGTTTCATTTGCCTAGATTTGTTTACATTCTGGTTTTGATTTATCGTGATCTGCATATTAACATTTTTAGTCCAATTTTTGCTTAAAAACGGTTATTTTTTATAATACGTTACTGTATTACGAGATTTCTAGGGTGATCGATTTGACATTTGAGCAACTCGCCTGTCCTCGCTGCAGTGTGTCAGATTGGTTAAGATATTTAGCTATCTTCAGAGATGGGCTTATTTTTTAAGGAGTACAATCTAACTTTATTTTATTTTGAAGAAGATTCAAGATTATCCAATTCTCTGGATTAAGGATTATTAAACCGATTACAGATGAGAAGGACATAACTGACAAAATAATAACAACATAACAGTGGAACCATCGGGTATGATAGTATCGAGTATAGGATATAAAACTACAGGTCAATCACGTGATAGATTTTAATAAAAAATCTTACAATTGTGAAAAATATAAATTGAATATGGCGAAATACTGAAAAACACCTGACAGACTTGTACTAGCTAGAATAAGCTGAAAATGATCTGAAACTACAAACTATACATACCCCTGATACCTCAAGAAGAAATCCAACAATATTTAGATTTTAATAGTTCATAAGCTTTTTGTTTTTAAATTTGACCAGATAATTCCTGAAAGATTAAAATTGGTCCAGTATAAAAATATGAGATGATATAAATTAAAGAAAGTTTCTATTGGTGAATTTCGGGAAAATGTTTTTTTTATAAACTAAAGAACATGGGGTTCGACATCATTTTATGGGCCACATGTACCAACCCTGACTGATTGCGAGTGACACTCTTCCTGGTCGTTTCAGATCATTCAGGTCCGCCTAACCTCATTGTTTTTGTCTCTAAAAGGTATTTTGGCAAAGCCTTCTTCAGTGGTAGCAGGCAAAAAGACACGATTGGCAAAATAACACACAGTCCAAACACTGAAAAGGGCATCACGTCAGACAGTCAAGGATGATAATCAGAAATGAATCTTGCAGTTTTGTCAATTCGAATTATTTAGGTCCGCCTATCCTCGCTGAATTGGTCTCTAAGGCGTATATTTAACCATCTTCAGGATAACAAGCAAAAGGACTCGATTAGTAAAATAGCAATGGACTAACCAATGAAATGGAATCGCTACTGACAGACCAGAATAAGAGACGACCAGACTATAAAAATAAATAACGAATTCGCCCTTTTTTTAACTCAAGATTATAAATTTGATACAACTCCTGGCAATATTATCAATATACCCTCTATCCTTAATTTAAATAATTTACCATTATCCCTGTCTATGTTATGCCAAAGCATTCCTTCTTTGAGCTAATGAAGATTTCACCATCTTGTGTATTATTTCGGTTATATCGCAATTTTCACGTTTAATAAATTCAACTCACAAAAGGACACGATGAAGTAACAGACCAACCGCTGAAGGCGAAACGCGTCTGACAGTGCAAACCTGGCAAGAAATCTCACAATTTAAAAAGTAACTCTCAATTCCATTCTAACCATGGGCATTCAATATACGTGTTACGGATTTTTAAGTCGAACTCGTACTTCGCCAGGTTTGTTTCACTTCAGTTGGAATGAAGCCAAGTGCTTGCATCCTTAAATTCTTTGGTTAATCTCGATCTTAATTATCTTATTTTTTCAGCGTTTTCAGCAATATTTTTTATTAATATTTAGCATGGCAGTATTGTTTTAGCTTGTCTGTTATTAGAAATATCAATACATAAGTCGTTGGTTAGATTTCTTCACCGATATGTTTGTAAACATTTATTTATGAGGTCATGGTTCAATTTTGGAATATTGTTGAGTAAGGACTGGAAAGTTATAGTCCAAATGTACAAATGAATACTATTTTAAAACGAGGGAAACGGCCGAATCTTCGTAACTGCCAATTATTACTTTGTAATTTCCTTAGGAAGATGAATGGTTCGGAAGCGCATGAAGAGGGTCATTAGACTACTAGGAAATGACCCCCATCCGGGGACTGTCCCAGAGCCGATTTATTTCAATTTTAAGTTCGACGTTTGAAAAACAGACACCCTAGGTAAACGATCCCCCTTTTGTAGAAAACCGACCGGGGAATTTCTGCACTTCATGAAAGACAATAAAGCCCGTTCAGTCCCCTTTTCGAGACCCGGCCGTTTTCATTTCTTGTTCAACCGAGAAAAACCGCGTTGAAATATCGCGCGACTTGGAAAAGGCGTGGTTCACAGGGGCGGAATCATATTTATTCATGCCGAAATAGGTATTTCCATAACGCGGAATCCAGTGGAATCTGACAGATTTACGTACAGGCTAGAAACCAACACCAATGCGGAATTTTCCTAGGTTGATTTTAAACAGGCAAACATAAGTCCCCTCAGTCGGTTTGGTCTTTAAACACCAATTTTCGTTCGATAGTTAACCCAAAAATTTCCTCTTGACTACTCTAGGAATAGCACACCTCGTAACCGTTCTCTTTTACATTCTCGAGACTTTCATTGTCGTCTTAAGGTGGCTCCAGGGAGGAGGGATTTGCCGAATCCCGAGTAGTGGTGACGGATGCTCGGTTATTCGCTGAGCAACAATATTCAGCTAATTGTCGGTTTTCTTGCTTCAATGTGCATAAATTTTCGTGAAAAAGTCGAAACCAAAGCATCCACACATCAGGAATCAACTGTAATCATCAATCAACATGAAGCATACTTCCATTTACTGCTATTTATTTTTCAATGATAAACGATTCTTAACTAGTTAGATGTATTAATGAAAGAACAACATAACGTTCTTTCTATTGGTAACAAATAGATTGGCCCAACATAACAATCCTAGAGTTCCTTGATCTGTACCAAGCTGAACCAATAATTTGGAACGCTTCTCTTCGATCATAACATGGAACGAGGTTTTTCGATGTGAAGACATGAATAGAAAATAATATGGGACAACACTACTCTGTGACTGCGTTTGCAGCCACTGCATAAAACAGTAACCGCAGTTGCAGCAATCACAGTTTCACTGCTGTCCATCACGATTGATAGTACGTTGAGGACTCGCATGGCACTTGGCAAATACGTATTCGCTATTTCTGCACAAACTGGGTTGTACGAACCCCGCATGTGTACATAGGTACACTATTTGGCGGATGCATCTAAAAAATTGGCAAATATTCGGCAGCAATCGACATTCTGCGATGCCGCATGTCTGGAGCCACCTTTATATTATGTACTACGTATACATTTCGGTTCTCGGGCTGGAACGGCTTTCTCCCTTAAGAGCCGCATTTGCTAATTGCACAAAGGGATTTGTAAATGATATCTCTTCGGGTTCATTCGGGCTCAGGGGCGACGCCGTCTAATCCCGCCCGAGAATAACGTTACTGTATTAACAAAGCTGGAACGTCTCAATATCCCAGACAAAGTTAATTAAACGGCTGACAGTTTGTAAGTAATCAGCTTCCCGGCGTAATGAACATTCCGCCAAATGGTATAAACGAGAGTGAAAATTTAAAAAAAATTCAAAGGTGGAAATGAAGTCTTCCACTGATCTCCAGGGTTAATTGATTAAAATAAACCAGAGTTGCAACGAAGGTTTGGGCGGGTAACCAGCAAAACATGTTGCGTCATGTAGGAGAACAGTTTTTGAACGACCTTTTGATTACCGGCCCTGATAAAAGTCACTTTCACTTCACAAACACAGTTCAAAAAGTGCGAATAAAAATTCGTCTTACAAGCGGTACTTTGATAACAAGGGTGCGCAAACAACTGATGTCAAAAGAGTTCTGAAGTTGACAACATGCTTCGAAAAATGTTACTGAAGCTAAGTTATGTCTCGTAAAAAACATCAGGACAAGACTATTCAATGATGGTACATACTAATTGCCAATAGGAAGGAAGACCGCCTTTAAGACAGTATTATTAAGGTTTAGGACAGTACCATGTGTTGACGGAATATTCACAACACGTTCTTAATCTCCGAGTCTGCGTGTCCACTACGTTTGTCCTTGGTTGGTTGATTCTCCTTTTCTGCGATTTTCAGCTGATGTCCTTGGAACCCAGGATCCTACATAAAGGGACGAGCAAAGGACAAAACCGCCACCGCGTGTGACCAAGGTCGGCGAGAATAGGATTGCACTGAGGCCAACTTCAACGTGTTATCTAAACTTTCGTCCAATAAAACTTAGAAAAAGCTAAAAGTCAAAATTGCCCAGTATTTGATTAAACTGCAAAAGTAGGAAGAAAATAACAGCATCAACGGACCTTTATTAAATACTGAAAAATTATTTAAGTACACGCAGGATTCATAACTGTTACATATTTTATATATCGTCCGTAAATAATTGTACTTTGCCCAGGCTGATCTATTACTTTTTGTTCACAACAATCCTGTTAACCTTAATTTGAAATGTTATAATATTTTAATTTTCAATATTAGAAGTATGGACAGCTTTTTCACTTACGCACACTCTAGATCAAGACCATACCTTAATCCGGAGTGTTCGTAAAATTTTAATTGTGGGATTTCATCATTAGGTTATTCTGGTTCCATTATGTTGGCTGTTTTGGTCTCTAAGGTGTATTACGGCATTTCGCCATCTTCAGTTATAAGCACACGATTACAAAATAGCCCAATGACCAACCACTGTTAGAGGGAATCGCGACTGACAGACCAGGATAATAAGAGACGACCAAATAACAGAATAAATGCTTAAAAACACGTAGGTTGCTGATTGTTCAATATTTTCTGAATCACTAATTAATATTTGTAGTTTTTAAGCCCAGATTTTCACCTCAATTATCCTGATATGGTAAAAAAAATTTAATTGGGGGATTTCATCTTGAGGTTTGAAGGGTGATGAACCTTGTAGTTGGGTCGTTTCCGATCATAATCCGCCTATCATAGTTGCTTTTGTTTCTAAGGCTTATTTGGAATGTCGACATCTTTAGTGATAACAAGACAAGCAAAAGGATACGATTGGCAAAATAACTTACAGACCAAACATGCTAAGATGGAATCGCGTATGAAATACCATGATGATAACAGACCACCAGACTGCAGAAGAATTGCTTAAGGACACACGTAGGATTGATATTATTAAATATTTTGTGAATCACCCGTTAACATCTGCAATTTTCAGGCCCAGGTCGATTCTGTTTTCAGCTCAATGATCCTGCTAACTTTAATTGGGAATATGAGAAAATTTAAATTGGCAGATTTCATCTTGACGTCTGACGGGTGATGAACCTCCTAATGTGATAAATTCCGATCATTCTGATCCGCTTAACGTCCCTGGGTTTTGTCTCTAAGGCGTATTTCTGCATTTAGCCATCTTTAATGGTAACAAGCAAAAGACTCGATAATAAAAATAATCACCAATCACTGACAGGGAATTGGGACTGACAGACTAGGTAGAGTGATGGAAGTGATAGTTTAGTCGCTTTAGATCCTTCAGGTCCGCTTATCCTCGTTGTTTTGGTAGCACCAACGTATTTTGGCAATCCGCCATCTTCAGTGGTAACAACCAAAAGGACTCTGACAAGGAGAATCGCGCCTGACAGACCAGATTGATAACCAGTGGTGAACCTTGCATTTTGGACGTTTCATATCATGCAGGTGTGCTTATCCTCTATGTTATGGTAGCTACAACTTATTTCGGCAATCATCTCTTCAATGTTAACAAGGAAAAGGACTCCATTGGTAAAATAACCCATTTCTGATTATGCCGTCTAGTATATGCCAAAGCATTGATTTTTTGGCCAATTCCTAATAAATATTTCGCTATCAAGTGTGTTATTTTGCTTATATCTCGCAATTATCACATTTAAGAAACACAGAAAAGGACACGATAGGCAAAAAAAAAAAAACACTGAGGGTGGCGAAATGCCAAAAGCATCTGACAGACTAAACCAGCGAGGACAGGTCTACCAGGAAGATCAGATATCAAAATAATTTAAGATAAAAAATATATGTACTTTGGGTCTTGAAGACAGATTCGTTGCAAATGTTGACTAACATTTTAATATAGAAAAATCGTACAATAAATTGCAAAGTATTCAGTAGGTCATTGTCGGTTGTGTATTGATCCTAACACTCTAGTTTGAAACAAATCGTTAATACTGTCCAAAATAATTTTTATGTCGAAGTGGAAAATGCTAATTTATTCAGTTGAATAATTTAAGCCTTCGAAACACTACATCGCTTATTGGATTGGCAATAAGAAAAAAAACAATGTTTATAGAAAAGGTTTGTTGTCTTGGACAATGGGCGAATGAAAATAACAAAAGTACAAGAGCGTCTTAACCGTGACCTTAGGTAATCGTAAACTCTTAAAATGGTCAAAAATCCAACATCGCATTTAGCACATCTTCCGGAAGAAGAGGGTAATTTTAAGAAGAGGAAAGCGTCAGGTTCCTCGGTCCCTGTCGTAACATTCGCCTTTTTGTTCGATTTGAACAATTACCACGGTGAAGATCACGGATCGAGACAATGACTTCAATTCGCCTCGCACCTTATGTAACTTCTCCTTGGTCGTAATAGCACGACGATTACCATTTTAATACCAGCTCTTACCATAAAAGGGACCATTGTATCGAGAGAACATTACTTATACTGAATACTTAAAATAAACACATATTAAAAAAACATAAATGGACGAGTGTTATGACCAGTGTATTAACACGTATTTAAAGTGACGTGAATGCGTTAACACATGCGTTTAAAACCAAGCGGGTGCACATCAGGGAAAAAAAGCGCCTCTGCATCCGTCAAAACAAAATACATAAAATAGTTCAAATGATGTTTTTCGTGAGTTTCTAGGGTACAAGGTTGATTTACAAAAAAAATTTCAACATTCGTTTGGCACGAAACCAGTGTCGCCGGCGGGTCAAGGAGAGGAAAGTGGCTCCGACATAAACATTTTCAAACTTCCTTTTTCTACCGACTTCGACTTGGGCGAAGGTTTCAATTTTTATCTATTCATAAATTCACGATAAATTAAAAATTACACGTTACAGAAATTTAAAAAAAAAATCCTCATTTTATTCCTAACATCCATTTAAATCTTCATATTTCGTGATACAGACAGTTCAGTTTGTTTTCATACTTTAAACTTAATTTATAGGGGGTTTATTCTAAGCCTGGGAAAGCAGAATAAAAATTGGGGCTAACTCGAGGATGGGATCGATAAATTTACGATTTAAAAAGCACCTGAACCGAGGGGGAGCGTCGTGTCAACTGCGTGCGGCCATCGGCCCTCCTCTCAAACTTGCACCATCCCATGCTGATGCCCCCACCCATAAAACAATAAATGTCAGGTTTATCGACATGGAATTGACGCTGGGTGGTGATCAGTCAGACGAAAGGGAGAATTTCCTTGCTCATTTATCCATCCAAAGTTGTTGTTTTCGGTAAATTAACTATGTAAAAGCACTTAAACCGAGGAAGTTCGCTGAGTTAACTGGTTGCTGCGATCGCTTATTGATCGAAGCTGTTAAAAATAAAATGTCAGGTTTGTCTGTTCCTTGTAAATCACATGGATTTTGAGGTGAACCTTCAGATAAGTTAGAAGGCAGAGTGGACAAGGTTGACCAAAGCACACATGCCATCCAATGAAAGCGAAACAATCCGACAGACCGAAAATAGCAAAAATAGGTTGACCAGGATGATTGAAACGATCAAATTTCTTGTCAGGTCCTACCGAAACACATCATCTAAAAATGGCGACATGGTTTTTGGCGTGAAATTCTGATCAGTATACACATCAGTATACAGTAAACACACAAGCCAACCAAAAAAGACAAATGGCAACATGGTTTGTGACGTGGGGTCTGTTGGTTTTATTTAAATTTACATACTCTCATACATATTCTCTTGCAAAGTAAATAAACGTTGCATGGTGATCAAAAGTCACAAAACTCACAGAACCAAACTAGGTAGACCATATGATCTTCTAACCTAAATAATCGAACTCCATGTCAAGTCCTAACGAAACACTTCATCGTTAGCGGCATGGATTTTTGACGAGGGATCCTAATTAGTCAGATGAAGGAAAGGACATGATTGGACAACCTGAAGGACAAACGCCGAAACGTATCTGTACAGCAAGGTACAAGTAAACGATGGAGATCGAAAACAGCCATATTCGTGTCATCGATATGTGACTATTTTTTAGTGAAGTAGATTTATGATCCGTCAAGGTTGATCATTCTTTACAAAAAAAATTTCTCCAGTTGTTTTACAATTGCAGGTTCCATCGTAACGGATTTCTGGCCGATTCCAAATCCATGATTGTGTCTACGACTCCGAACTATTCCCGATTGTGCAATTTGCGGTCACTGCGGTGTCGCCCAATTCAAGCTCGTTTACATTGATGGTCGCAGTTGTCTCTGCGTCGAACTGTTTTGGATTTCCTCTCGGAGACCTGAGACTTGGTCGTTTCATTTACATATTATTTTCTTGAATCGGCGGTGAAGTCAGGATTAAAATTAGGTCCTCCACTCCTTCATATTCGACTCGGCTGCCGAATAGAAACCGTCTATTTATACTAGGTTGGACCGATAACGAAAAAAAACACATCAATTATACTAATGTTTATGTATAATTAGTGAAACTACCTGGGAAAAATATGTTTACGCAATTCCTAAACGGTATTTTCCAGAGACTGAACCGCTTCGTTGAATAAAAATAGGTTTGTGCATGAGAAGCGTTGAAATTGAAACACGCACGTCAAAATATGATAAATGTACGCCTTAGTTTATTAAAAACCACGATAATTTACGAAATTTTAGTGTCGACAATTTAATTAATTTAGTTTAAAAAATTTGCTTACAGGTTCAAATTAGTTTTTTTAAAAACAAAACAGGAACAAAATTAGAATCACTGACTTGAAATAATATTTGGTATAAGAGAGATATAAACACGATCCACAATCCAAATGGTATTGTCGGTGTTTATTATGTTTAAGGATTAGATTCGAGAAATCAAAACGAATCGGATCAGTTTGGCCTTCGAGCCATATTTTTAAAACCAATAAAAAGTTTTGATGACGCAGAGGCGTTTTAATAATAAATAATCCCCATTAATTTGCTAAACTGCAGCAAGTTATTAAAACAGGAAAAAGGCAAACATGATCAGATTTCGGCAAAAATCCAGGAATTTTTATTTGGAAGGGTCTATCAAGATTTTCTTTTAATTTTGTCTGAAATTTTTATCGCCATATCATTTATTTGTATCCTGTATAATTCTGTGCTTTTTCTTCCAAGATTTTTGGCTCCCATATTAGGGCTTTATATCTGACCAGAGGCTGTTGTATACAGCCAGAAGGCTATTTTTAGATTTATACTCCAGGTTTTACTACAAATTTCTTCTCTTTTTGTACCGTTATTTCCACCTAGGTCGTTTTCTTGGAAAAAGTTATATTTTTATCGTTTAAAGAGGGTACTTTTAGATTAAGTTGCATTCTCGATGTGAATGGCATTCGTGTGGTTTTGTACGGATAACTAGACCCATATTTTCACAACACTTTTCAACCATTTTGCTTCTTCTTGTCTTTCACATGTATTTTGTAATATCCTGTCTTCTAAATATACTAAATTTATTATCAATTTTTTGAGTATCAATCGACTTATCGTAAATTCATCGAAAAAACCAACAATAACTAACTAGCGAAACGAGGAAGAAAATTCACCCGAAATGATCCACCTTCATCTGACCAATCACCGTGCCGTCAGCAAAAAATGTTATTGATTAGTTAGGACCCGTAGAATTTGATAGTTTCGTATCATAAATTCTTGCTATTTTGATCTGTCAGAGATGTTGTTATTTTGTCACTCGTCTTTTATCAGCAGGATGAATGTAATAAACTACTTTTAATTTAGTATTATTCCCAGATACTTCGTTTGCCTGGAGGAAGTTATATTTCTATTATTTAAAGAGAATACTTTGGTTTTGGAATGTCGGACGCGTTTTGGAATCGCCGCGTTCATTCGTGAATCTGGACATCGGCAATGGGCCAAGTTCAAACCGAAGGTCAATCCTCAAACCTACAAAAGAAATTTCAAAATTGACTGGTTTTGGTGAGTCAACAGACCCCATCACTGAAAATGGATAGAAACCGAAAAACGTCTACCATCACCCCGCAGACTAAGTCCGCCCTATTCTAGTATTGTCAATTAGATGAATTTCAGCATGTTGCCATCTTCAGTTGGCCCTCTACACATTTTCCAATCTTATAAAAAGAAACGATCAAATTCACATTGAGCCAGGTTCCACTAACGTAAGTGACTAAACCTAAACAGTGTAATGGCGTGGCGTCTTTGCAACAAGATTTAAGAGAGCACGAACCTCCAGGTCCGAAATAAAAAAAGGAAAGAAATTCCTGTCATACATGGCTAAACGTCCATTACCCTTGGGTGTGAGAGACGAGGGGTCAAACCACAATACTTCAAATTATTAACCAATAAAAATCCATGAGCAACCAGGATTCGAACCCATTGCGTGGCAAATACGAGTTGGACGACCTTAACCACACTGAATCCTTCGCTAAGGGTGTCTGTTCAGGGGACACCTCCGTTTAAAGGACAGTTACAGGTATGGAAGAATTTTCCATTAATTTAACATCTCTAGTGGACACAATAAATAAAGGAAAATGTCGTGTTGTCCTACAGTATTTAACAATACAGAATCCTTTGAGTACGGGTCAGGCAAGATAGTTGTTACTTTACATAGGTAACATAAACGATCTCTATTTTTAGACTTCTTCTGTTTTATTTATATTCTCTTTTACGTTTTTCTATTATATTTATTTATATTCTTCTTATATTTATTCAATTATGTTATTGAACTGGTGTGAATTTGTAAACTTATCCCCCAATCGATGGTTTCCTTTTCGATATTGTTTTCGTTTCATGATTTCAGATTAAGTTCTTTTTTTGTTCCAACATGGTTCCGACCAGACAAAGATTGGCTTTAAAGTAAAGAAAATTAATAGGTTAAGTCTTTTAATATTATGAAGTGTGATAGTAGAGTTGTGGTACAAACAAAAGCCTAGATTTGTTATTTTGGGTTTTTTGTCAAAATCTGATCAGCGGGTTTAGGGAATTTTTTTTTAAACTGCAGTTGGCTAATTAAATACAATGTGCTATATCCCTGTTAGTCTGCATCGGTTCTCCTTTCTTGCGGACTCACCGTACTACGAGTGACGATGGTCTCTTGGCGACGGTAAACGGAAACGGCCCGGTAGGTCGTCCCTGTCACAACCCTCGTCCTTTTTGGGTACATTGATTCTCATTAATACCTTGCGGCCTCGGGTGCGGACAGCTCGAGGAATTCCGCGTCTTGTTGCGATCTCGAGGAATGACAGTCACACGACACGGAGCGATGATTCCACCACTGAAGTCGGGCACTGACTGAAGTACCGAACTGCCTTCTGCCAACACCGCCCGACCCCCTCCAGACTGAACCGCGCATAGGCCGGCTTCGGATCAAAGGCACCTGTTCCTCTTACAAAAATTGCCTTTTTCACGATTCAACAAGGGTTTTCATTACTCGTATCATGTCCGATTAGCTCTGACTTATCTCATTTCAATCCGAGATTGTCAGTGGAACAATGGCAAAAGAACGTTTTATAAAAATGTCAAGCTTTATTGCATCTTTTTATATTTTTTTCTCTACCCACTGACAAATATTACCTACAGGCAACACAAAACATAAATAAATGTATATAGTCTACACGATCAACTGCGACAACAATTTTCATATGGGAATCTGACGACTCGAAATCTTCCTCAACAAAAAATTTGTATTATGTATAATACAATTAATTAAGGTTTTTTAGTTGAGATAAAAAAGTTAATGGCACGAGCGGGATTCGAACCCACGATCTTCGGCTAGATACGCCGCTGCTCTACCACTTGAGCTATCGTGACCTCGATCCACTCGGACACTAACATCTCATCTCAACCCCACCTTTTGAATTTTCTCTGCTTTTTGCCATTTTTCAAATGTCGTGTAATCGGATTGGATTTTCGACGCTCGTGCCATTTACTTTTTTATCTGAACTAAAAAACTTTAATTGGTCAAGCGAATCACGAAATTAGTGAAATTATGTATAATATTGTACTGCATGACTTCCACTACAAGTGTAGTTCTACTTAGGTCGTTTTCAAGACCCGAGAAGCAAATCTGGCAAATCAAACATTGACGCATTCGCCCTGAACATACTTACGTCTCTTGAGGACCTTCAAGACAAACCAGAATTGGTGAAATGCGGTTACGTGATTGGATGAACCTCAGCAGCCCATACATCAATACGGATGGCTCTAAATCGTAGAGAGGAGTTGGTGAAGCTGTATTGGATACAGGCAAGTTCCTCACTGAAGATGCGCAATGCCAAAACGCGTTTGAAAACTCAAAAAAAAAAAAATTCGCGTGTGGAGACAGACCCAGTAAGTGGCCGTGTGCCGGTTTAACACGAGTTCACCGATTCGCAGACCAAAAACCCAATCATCTACTATAAGCAAGGAAATAACAATTCAGAAAAAACTGCCTAATATATCCTCGATCTTCACAACTGAAGGATCAGCCATTTTGGACTCCGACTCATATAGAGAACCAAAAGTTGAGAAATCTATAGACCTAAGAGATAGTCTTAGCGTTTTGACTACAATTAAAAATGAGCAACGCACAAAAGACTCGTTGATCCTAAAAATGAGACCGAAATTCTTGGACCTAGACAATGAAAGGCGCCAAATATATTTGAAATGGGTAAAATGCGACAGTATTAATAAGTACAACGATAAGGTCGATCTACTAGCAAAGGAAGCAGCTCACTTGGCTCAAACAGTAAAAACATCACTGCCAATGGCATCATGTAACAAAATTTGTAAGATCTTCATGGCAAAAAAAAATACAAGGCAACAGAGCATAAAAAGTAAAGCATTTGTGTCAGTACAACCATCAATAGCTGCCAAGCCCTGGTTTTTGACACTCCTCATACCATGAAGACTTCTAATAGTAATTATCCGTCTATGATTTGGCCACAACAGTCTTCTGCCACCCCTGTACAGACTAGGTTATGCTAAAGCCTAGCATGTGAATGCAACGGGGAAGCATTGACAGACGCTGACCATGTCCTACTGTCGTGTAACTGCATTTCGGAAGGAAGAGAGAATCAACTAAAAACCATGGTGGACTTTGGCATGCCCCAGCCCACAAGATGTATCTTATTGGACAGGGTGGAAAACAAAAAAATAGTCAATGCCATGGACGTATATTGGAGGGGAAAAATAGAAAAATAAAGATTTAAAAATAAATAAATAATAAATTAAAAAATACAATAATAAATAAAATAATAAAAAGAGCAACAGAGATATATGTCTAAGAGAGAACGAAAAGAGAAGAGGGTGTTACATTATGTAACAAACATGTAATAAATATTGTTACATTATGTAATAAACTGGACTGTATTTAATAGCTAATTACAAAGGAAAGAAGAACCTAAACTTAGATGAAGACCCAAATTAACTTAACATCTTTTCGATTTGCAAGGCATGGACAAGGGGGAAAAATCGTGTCAGACCAGGATGATTGTAAGCGGCTAAACAATTTTCTAATTAGTGTTTAACCAACCTATTCAAACTTTCTTAATGTTAATTTGTTGGAGCAGTTATTGCTGAAAACATGCCACAATAAAATATAATGTTTCTCGAAGGAGAATTTAAAATTTTTGTAAGATCAGATGGCTCTGTCATATAATTGTTTAATTGTTTATTATTGATGACCCATCAGAACATTATAGACCGTAGACAGGTGTTTTTTTGTATCTGCGCGATCAATGACCTTTGGCTGAAAGGCAGTTTTGCAGCCCATTGTTCTCTAATTTCAACTGATTGATATAGAATTTAAAACATTCGTGCCAAAACAAAAGGAAGGGACATTGAAATTAAGAGTTAGATATTTATGATTGTTACATTATGTAATAAACTGGACTGCACTTAAAAACTAATTACAAAGGAAAGAAGAACCTGAACTTCGATGAAGACCCAAATGATACTGACTTAACATCTTTTCGGTTTGCAAGTCGTACTGTCCCTTCCCACATCCCATAAACTCTATGTTTTGGATGTTTATCCACCTGCAGCAAATTGGGGTGATAACATCTTCTTTAGAGGTCATATGAAGCCCCAAAAGTTGTTTTTTTGCTTCATATGATCTATAAAGATCTATATTTCTTCAACTTCTAGGGGAGTGCCAACACCCCTGACCATACAGAATCGGGCTTTTATAAGTTCATTTATGATAAGACTACATTAAATTGTCTGATAGAACTAGTCCTACCTGTGCTACGTTTTCAAAATGCTCGTGGCTCTTCTGGTAGACCCGCGCTTTCTGCAAATTTCTACCGACTCCTGTGTTTTTACGTAGGAACACTTCACCGTGATTTGAAAGCCAGTCAAGGACCTGCAATTGACGAAAAAAATACAATATTCATCCAGCTCATCAGTTCATCTGACATCGCACCTGTTTCACATCCTCTTGAAACAGCCTCAGGGCAAGTCGTTGATGCAGTTTTATCTTTTTCGAGTGCCATCTGTGTTCGAGGGTCCTGTGATGGTTGAGAATTTGGTGTATCACAGCCAATACATGCGAAGCGCCTTCTGAATAGTCAGCAGCCGGATTTGTGCCACCACCACCCCTCCGGCTGCTTGAAGAACTAGTATCAGATCCAGCTGTATTATTGTCCTAAAATTATATTTATAAAATAATAATTTAATACTATAAGTAAGTAAGAAAAACATTTAATTTCAAACAAATGAAAGATGTTATATTTTTATATAACCTTATATTTTTAAATATTCATAAATGTTACTATTCTATTACTACACAACTATGGTTAAAATATATGTTAACATAGTGCCTAAGAGTTAATGTTATAATTATCGTGCAATATTATGAACAGTTAATTAACCCCTGAAATGCAAGTACACACTTGTAACACTATTTAAGTCTAATTCTAAGTACCTCCACCTTCCAATTTTAGTGTAATATCATGCGAGAAGGTGTGACTTGATTACGGGAATGATAAAACAAAAGGATATTAATTCGTTAAACACAAAACAAAAACAAACAGCATGAACCCAATTAGCAGAACTTACATCATAATGAGTTTTGCCCCTCCGTCTCGCACTCTAATAAATAAATAAAAAATAACTAAAATTATAAAAACAAAAATGTAATAAAAAAAAGACCAAAATAAAGAAAATTAAGAATTGCTTGGGTGTTTTGCAGCATATTGAAAATCACTGGGTTCTCAAACTTGGACTTTAGTTATAAGAGTAAAACTTATAAATAATATTCCTGATTATCCATAAAAAATAAAAAATTTAAGTGTTGGTGGAAAACAAGTCCATAGCTTTTTTTAATTTTTTATCCATCTTCTGTTTTGCAGCAAAGTTTATTTAGTCATTATTGATTAAAAACTCTGAAAACTTAAAATTTGACGGGTTTGACTAACTAAAATTATTGGGGGAAAAGAGCATTGTCATTTAATAAGTTTTTATTGCAATAAAGTGAAAACCGCAGCTCAGTCTGCTAGAAAAATTTGTGATCCTAATTGTGATGATGCTTTGGAAGCTTTTTAAGCAGGTTTTGCTGGTTCAGGAGTGGAAATTATGATTTGTAAGATGGAAAGTGTTCTGGTCACTCTTCAATCATTGATGATGAAAAAATTCAAGGTTTACATTCAACGACAAGAGACATCACGCACATAACATATATCACAACCGAGACCAGCTGAATATGTTTGTCAGTGAGAGATTCCTCACCCGTTTACCAAGAAAAAGAGATTGTGACTTTTGTGGTATCCTTCAATGTAAACGATTAATTTTTAATTTATAAATGGGGTTGAAAAATGGGTCCTTTAGTGATGTTTAGAAAGAAAAATCCTGGAAAACACAGCCATCCAATGTTAACAACTCCTAAAACTGGATTACACCCCAAGAACCTGTGAATTATGTGTGATTTGAAAAAGGGGAAATATGAAGGGCTGCAGAAAACTCATTGAGTTCATTGCTCAACCTGTGACAATGAAATTACAAAATTAGATGGCAGCAGGTAGTGGAACATTAATATATTGTCCATTTAAAATTGTTTACAAGTACCTGAAATTGTAACTAAATTTACCATAAAAAACACTATGGACTTTTACAAACTGATACATATCATATTTGATCAACATTTCTTCAGCCGCCTGCATAAACGGACAAGAATGGGTGGAAAGTAAACTAAAAAAAAAAAGCCCGGAAAGAAAAATATCCATAAAAAATGTACTCTCCCTTCTGAAATGTTTCATTATAATTTTATAATAGCCATAATAATGTAAACAATAACTACCATGAATTAAAATCAAAAAGTTGGTGAATTTTTAACTTGCACAATTTAAAAAGTGTAAAAATAGGAAGTAAAATAAATTATTTTCCCTTTCAAACAATAATTTTTTTTAAATATAAACTATTAGTTTGTATCCCAATGCTTTCATCAGAGATATTTGAAGAGGCTTAAATAATAGAGTTAAAAGGATTTTAAGTATATTACATACATGTTTTCTGTTATGTTCCATTCCAGTCTGATTGCAAACTTGCACCAAGTGGTCCAGTTGGTATAAAAGCTTCTTGCTAGTGCTATGGACCTGTGTAGAAAAATCAACGCCACCAAAAATGTTAGTAAATAAAGAGAGATTAGAGAAAAAAGTTTATGTACAGTATTTATATAAGATTGGCTAAATTAGCCATTTTCCAAAGAAACATTCGTGACCATAGATTCCAGTTCACCCTATCTCCAAAAAGTAAACCATGCCCAACTTTTCCTTGTGTGTGTGTGTTTTCTTAAAAAGAACCTTTTTCCAAAAGCGAAAAATTTATTTGAGACGTACTATAATCAGGCCGTTGGTGTAGCGCAGGAGTGGTGCCGAACTCGGAGGAGCTGGAAACTCGAGACAGACTTGCACCAGCAAGTCGAGGCCATTTAGGAGCGATTGATATGAGTTGTACACCTATACATTTATGCATTTGTTTATTTCCCAGTGAGTTTGAACTGAAATCTCCTCACACTCACGAAAATATTTTTTAAAAAATAATATTCCTGTTAAATTAGGCTAGAATTTAAATTTTTAATGGTGTGAACTGGGTTTCAAAAAAGCATTTAAAAACAAATTATGACCAAATTTTGTAGCATCTAATTCTAACTAGAACAACCTGAATATCTATGAAACTGAATAATTTTGATAAAAACCATTCCAAATGTTATATTAATTTAGGTTTGAACTCTCACACGCGTCACCCAACAGGTGGTTAAGCGTTAAGCCCTCCGGTATAAGAGAAATTGCTTTCCTTTAAATTACTAATTTAATGTTCAAGCATGAGTGAAAAAACATAGTGACTGGTCAAACCGGGTTGTTTCACTTATTCTTTTTTTGCTAGTTTAAACCTACAGACACTTTAGAAAGTATAATTACTTTTTTAAATAATTAATCAATTAAATTTAAAATAATACTGTATTGACTTGGTGCAGAAATAATGTAGGTTTTGATAAACCATTTTTAATTTTTATAAAAAAAATTATTTGAAATATTGTCCAACACAATCTATAGATCTTTCGCAATCTGTAATAAGCGGTTTTATTCCGCTGACATAAAAATCTTCATTTTGACTCACAATAAAGTCTTGGGAGGCATTTTTGGTTTCACTGCATTCTCTAAAATTTTTATTACTCAAGAAGTAATTAAAAAAGTGGAAATCTGTAGGAGAGAGATTAGGTGAATACGGAGAGTGTGATAAGTCCTTAGTTTCCACAGGGTGGGGCATTACCGCAACCTTCCCTGGCTCGAGATCAAAATCTCAAAGATGAAATTTTTGAATCCATCACTGCACTGTGCATTCGCTAATGCTTCCCCCTAAACTGAATTGATGTTAAGCGTATTTTGGGCCGCACTTTGCCTATGTTTAAATTCATACAAATAAATTTGACGAAAATCTAGTTTGGACATAATTAATTTTGCAGGTCCTCACTCTTATGAAATTCAATATAAACTAAAATGTTTTGTTTAAAAGATATCAGTATTTACTATAATCCATAAATCAGATTTGAAGAATTAGCTTTGTTTAAATGGCAAGCACCTGCGAAAATAAAACAAATTTTCAAAACCTGCATTAATTTTGCACCAACCCAATAGAAAGAATTCAGGAGCTCTCCCTATGAGTTTGTACTGTTCTAACATAAATTCATTGTAGATCTGATCATGGGCAACAGCCTAAAATGCACCAATGTAATAACAACTGGATTCTTTCAGCCCTGGCAAAAAATGATATTAGCCAAATCGATAATGGCAATAAAATATCAATTTTAAATTGATTTCATTGATAAAATTAATTTGTATAATGATTTAAGCACACGTTACCTCAGTATAAGCTTGGCACATGGATTCATATAAATTTTGGTGTTGGTGTATAGCCGTTTCTAACAGTATGATCTCAGCAGGGATTGTTGTAGTCTCGCACGCTTGGTTCCAAGAGCCTACACTCTCGACATACTGAAAATACATAAAATTAATTTTTTTTATACATATTACAAATGTTACAGTTTTTTTCACACAGCACTAACACTAAATCTAGCAAAGCACCTGGAGGAGAAAACGGCCAATGCTGGCACTGAGTGTGAGGGATTACAGGACAAGGAGGTTTTGAGGTCATCGTTGATTGTGGCAACAAGCGGGTTCTTGGGATGGGAATGTGTAGAGAGGGCTTCAGCAATAAGGCTAGGGTGGGTTGAGAGATTCGAAACTTTTGCGAAAGAGAACAGAGCAGTTTGTGGTGACCACCTGCAGTTACCACAGAACCCACTAAGTATCACCACCATTTCAGGAATGGCCTTGCTCTCCACTCTGCAGCCAATCAGAGTGGAGCAATGCGTACATAAGCAGAGGCACTGCCCAACCAACTTCACATTTGTCTCCTTGAGAGGTCTCAACCTGAGAAACTTATTTCTCTAGTGAGCTCCCACTATCTACCTGGACAAGCCGACTCCACCAGTTCAACAGCAAGGGCATGCAAAGCATCAGACTCGCTCTTGCCTTCTCAACAGCCAACCTGGCTACCGACAACCTGTTGCACGAGTCCCATCTTCTGCTGTCGAGTCTACCGACTTGTCTGACCACGGCACCGGGCCTCAGCCAATGGCGCCCTCGGACACGCACCTCTACCAACAGTCACAGCAACACCGACCCTTGCCAGGCAACCTAAACTCTCAGTCACTAAAAGTTTATTGGAGGGGGGAGAAATGTCGGGGTTGATGTAGGTGGTTCGTAAGGAGCTTTGACAATTTGAGGATTTTTTGTTTGGAAGGATTGGATGTTGGATGGCTTGGAAGAACCACACAGTTCCACTCCATGAGTCCAAAATGGCCGCAATAAAGTTGTATATGGGCTAGTTTAGTAGAAATAATTACTAGAAATGATGCAGGTGGGGTAAGTAGACTCACTTTTTGTAAAAGATGTATCTACTCACAAATTTATTCCTACTACCAGGATTTCAAGCTTAAAGCTCAACGATCTCAACATTTTTACCTTTTGTCTTCAAGTTGCAACTTGACAGGTATAAAGTGTTTTTAAAAAATAAATTTTACTCACAGTTCGTTGTTTCCAACGGATTTCAAGCTTAAAGCTCATCGTCAGTTGAAAGTAGTCTCGACGTGCATAGTAAGAGCGAACCCGCCGAATTAACGGTCAACGCGACGTTCCAACCCGCCCGCCGCCGATCCCCTGCCAATGCCACGTTCGAATGAACGGTTTTTATCGCCGCTCATTTTGAAAGTGCGAAAAACGTGAATGAGATAAATGCATAAATAATAAAATCGATTTTGATTTACTTCCTATTTTAAATAGCATACAAATTAAGCACTTATTTAAAATTATGTTTTGACAGTATTTATTAAGATAATATTTCGTGACGTTATAATTCCCGCGTTTTGCCGTTTAAAATTGAGCGGCAATAAAAACCGCTCTTTGAAACGTCGCGTTGACCGTTATTCCGGCGGGTTCACTCCTACAGTGTACGTCGAGAGAGACTTCTTCATCCTGATGAAGAGCTTTTGAAATACGGCTGGGTGAAAACAACAAACTGTGAGTAGAAACTATTTTTTAAAAAACGCTTTATATCTGTTCCCAAGATGCTTCTTGAAAGACAAAGGTCAAAAATGTTGAGGTCTTTGATGAAAGTTAGGTTAGTGACTTCATAAGGAGCTTTGCCAGTTTCAGGAATTTTTATTGGAAGTATTGGATGCTCTGGATATTGGATGGCTTCGTGGAAACCCACAGTTCCAGTAAAATTGTCTAAAGTGTTCTCACTAATGATAGTTTAGTGTAGATGGTCAATACAGATTTTGGTCCTATAGGCTTTGTAGTTATCTTTGCTTAAGGTGCTTTCTCTTACGTCTTTTGTGGGGATTCCATGTCAGTGGGTTGTCTAGGAATAGCCCTAAGTAATTTAAAAAAAAATAAAAAAAGTAGTAAAATGGTTTTTTCGATGTAAACGTACAATGAGTACATTTTTCTTCAATTTAGTTGATAAAATTGCAGCATGGTGATGATGGTATTACAGTGTGAGGGCAAATCAGTAGTATAAATGATAAAAATGATTCGACCAAGAATGCTACCTTGTTGGGCACTGGCTTATATAGGGTTGGTGCAAAATTAATGCAGGTTTTGAAACTTTGTTTTATTTTCACAGGTGCTCATCATGAAAAAAAAGCTAAATCCTCAATCATAATTGACAGATTATAATAAATCCTTTTGTGTTATCTTTTATACAAAACATTTAAGTTTATATAATTTATGAGAGTGAGGACCCGCAAAATTAAATATGTCCAAACTAGATTTTCGTCATATTTATTATTACAAATTTAAACTTGGGCAAAGTGCGGCCCAAACCGCGCTTAACATCACTACAGTTTGGCGGAAGCATTAGTGAATGCATAGTGCAACGATGGTTTCAGAGATTTCGTCTTGGAGACTTTGATCTCGAAGGAAGGGAAGGTCGCACCTTCATTTGTGGACTATGACCAACTCAAAATGTCAACTGAAGAAAATTCACGTAAGACAACACGAGAATTGAGGAAGAGCTTAGTGTTGACCACTCAACTGTTGTTCCCCATCTGGAGCACATTGGAAAAGTAAAGGTCGACAAGTTGGTACCGCATGAACTAACCAAAGCGCAAAGAAATCTTGAAATTTGCCCGTTTCTTCTGTTACGCCACTAAAATGATCCATTTTTCAATTGAATCATCACATACAATGAGAAATGGATTCTGTACAATAACAGGATGCATCAGACAAGTTTGAAGTGCCTAAAGTCTTCCTGAAACCAAATCTGCACCCTAAAAAGGTTATGGTGACTGTTGCTGGTGGTTGGTTTGTTCACTATAATTTTCTGAATTATAGTAAAACTATCACAGCGGAGAAATATTGCCAGTTAATTGACAAAATGCACGAGACACTGCAATGTCTTTGTCCAGCATTTGTAAACCATAAGGGGCCGAATAATACCAGGCCACACCTAGGTCCTGCCGAAACTAAGGACTTAGGACCTTACCTTACCACACCCTCCATATTCACCCAAGCTCTAGCCTACGTACTTCCACTTTTTTAGGCATTTTGATTACGTCTTGAGTGATAAAATTTTAAGAGGACCCGAACGGTAAGCCGAAAATGTCTTCCAAGACTTATTGTGAGTCGAAAAAAAGATTTTTATGTCAGCAGAATAAAACTGCTTATCACAAATATTTGGAATAAACTTTTTCCGTTTTATAAAAATTAAAAATAGTTTGGACTGCTTTTTCAAAACCTGCATTATTTTTGCACCAGCCCAATATCTGACTTACAAGGCTTGTTGCTGCACCTCACTCTGAAGCAGGGGTCAGTCAGATAGAATTTCAGGATAAGGTAAGAAGAAGTGGGTAAAAAGTGTTCAAGTTTATAAAGCATGCCTGTATACCAGATTTTTTTAAAAATATTCTATATAAAAATACCCACTTGTTCAGCCTTGTGGTGAAAAAGTACAGAAAGGGCCAAAACTGCAGTCCTTTCGTCAAGACCGGCTGCAAATTCTTTCCACGCTCTGTCCAAACGGTTTGCGACGGTTCTGATGTGAGTGGCGGCATAGTGACCGCCCTCCATCATCCTTGTCGCCACTGCCAATATCCTATTGATATTTACGTAAACATTCTATAAAAAAAAAAGAATGAATAAATAAAGGAAAGAGTAATTTATTAGTTATAATATTGAATCATCTTACCATCGAACTCATTGTAAAATGATTATGTTCATCCTGCAATTCCTTGGCTAAATTATAAGAATGTCCTATTTCTACGTAATTCATCAGAAATACATCTCTATTATGGCATATCCAGTCAAACATCTGTAATAGTTCAAAATTAATGACTGTTCATATTAATAATTTTACATTTTACCTTTTCGCAGTCTTGTTCAAATAGTCTCAATTGGAAACACTGGTCCAACTTGAGCTTCTTATGCTGCCACAATTGCAGCAAATGTGCTTGCGTCGATCTAATTGTATCTAAATTGTTAAGAATTTGAGGTACGGAGGCTTGTAGATCTGGATTTGTCATGCTCGCTTCACTCTCCCTTCCGGAGTAGCCACTGTCATAGCCACTACTGCTATCTCCTGACAACCTGAAGAAGAAACGGATGGTTTATAGTGGTAAAGTTTATTCAAGATGAGCCTATGGTAGTTAACAAGTTCTTAGTACAGCATTCACGGCTATAATTAATTATCACTTTTGACAGTTAATTAATTTGAAAACAATAGAAGAGGAGAACAGCATTGTTGTGTAGAAACTCCATACTAGCTTCGAGGAGATTCCTTTTAACAAGGGTTGAAATACCTGATCAAAACTTTATTTGAAAAGCAAAGGTAACTAAAATATCCTTCAATTTAAATTTTAAAAAAAAATCACTATTTAAGGAATTTTTTCCTTCAAATAATCAAAATAAAATGGTTAATAATTAATCATTTAATTTTAAATTTTAACTTAAAACATTACATTTTCCATAATTTGACTGTTATGGATCAACCTCATGACCTGTAAGAAGGATATGATCGTACAAAATGATCACCTTGTACACCACCCCATAATGTCAGACAAATTAAAATTTTTATAATGTCTATACGGACTGGAATAATTTAAAAGAACGGAATGATAAAATATTTCCACCACTAAAACCTCTGAGTTTTTTATTATGCAAACTGCAATCATTTAACAATGAACAGCTTGTACCATTGAGCATAAAAAAATACTTTTTAGGGATGGTGAGATGAATATTGAGTACCTCAGACTCTTAATCTCTAAGCAATGTGAAAGATCATCTAGTTTGCTCTTGCTCTACTGTGCATAAAAAATCATTTATTAAGTGTTTATTGCCCAAATGGGTGCATGGCTGATGATACGAGGAAGTTGGGGTTTAGTATTCTCAACTTCCTGGTTTCTTAGTTCAGTTCAATTGATTCAATCTTTCTTTTAGGAAGTAGTAGGTCATTGTCAATTCTTTTTCTCAGGTCTTCTTGGTATCCTAGGTTATGCTGCCATTAAGTGAATGCTACGCATTCAAAGATAATATTTCTTACACACATAGATAGGGATTCGAGAAAAAATATTGACAGATCTCTAGTAAGTAATCAATGACAATGATAATGGTCAGGGGGTTACTAGGAAACGTGAGGTTTAGTATTCCCCAACTGCAGATACTGTACTTTTTCTAGTTCCAGTAAATCTGATCTTCCACTTGTCGTGATTGTGGTTTAAGAACATCTTTTACTTTAGCTGGAACATACTAGTAAACTGGAACACAGATAAATTGCCCTCTTCTCCAGAGGTAATTGAGGGCAGATGTCTGCTAAAAACCAAAATTTTTTCAATCCTTGCAGCACTTCTGAATTGTCGACATTGCACCTCGAGTAGATGTGACAAGTCTATGAAAACTGAAAAGTTGTGGTGATTAGTGACTGTTAGTCTATTATTATTCGGAAATCGTGAGATGCGGTCTGGTGTGACGTAGGTTTCAGAAAAACTTTTGTTTATCGTGCCAACATTTCGATCTTTATTGAGATCATTTTCAGGCTCAAAGTGTTTGTTTTCTGCGTAATTGTACCATTCTTGCGTGTCGTGTTGAGAGTGCAGACAACACAGGGCACACAATTACGCAGAAAACAAACACTTTGAGCCCTGAAAATGATCTCAATAAAGATCGAAATGTTGGCACGATAAAGAAAATGTTTTTCTGAAACATATGTCACAGCAGACCGCATCTCATGATTTCTGAATAAACTCTTCCTGATGTGGACTTGTGGGGGTCTAAGAGGGGAAGATAAGGATATTAGGAATTGGTTCAACTTGACCACTGCATCATTTTAGCATATTAAATTTTTTTTGGTTCCTTAGTTCTCTTGATCCTTCTTTTAAGAAGTAGAAGTTAACTTAATGTTGCTGGTGCTGTTCTTTCTCTCGGGCCAATGTTACTAATCTAGGATGATCTCTTTTGAGCAGTTGCTTCACATTCTATGAAAATATGGGTGTCAGTGTCTTCCTTCCTTGCATAACCTACAAGGGTTAGCATTGGATATACTCATGTTGTGTAGGTGCTTTCTCAGATGCTAGTGTTTGTCAGTTTTAACTACCATGAGTTTACTGTGACTGGTACCTCTAGAGTTTTGTCAGTTTATTCATTTGTTTTGTGTGGACCCGTTATGAGATGAAGGAGTCTATGTTTGATCTTGTTATCCAAATTATAGGTATTGGAGATCCTTATTCTTGCCAGTTTGTATGCTTTTTCATTACCCGAAATTCCTTTATGCCTTGATATTTTTGGGTTGTTATGTTTCCCTGATTTTGCAGGTTTTTGAAGTATTCACAAACTATATATATATATATATATATGTTTTTTTTTTTTTTTTTTTTTTTTGCTTGACAGTCTGATCTTATGAGAATTTTGTCAGAACAACCTCTCTTAATCACAAACATCGATAGCATGTGCCTTGGTGATCTGTTGCAAGGGATGTTTCCAGGGTCAAATAATCAGCCCCCGTTTAAGGAATGTGTTATATCGGACCTACTTCTGTATAACACATGACCGAATGATTTTCATTGTCATACTTCTATATCAAAATAACAAACAGAACGTATTTCGTACAAGGAAGAAAAGAATGTCCTTTCTTTTATGAAAAAAGCTTTTACAAAATAAACCTGACAACCTGGCTTACAGAATATAACCGAACCAACTTTTATCCCGGCGGCCAAAATAATTCGAATTTCTTTGACCTAATCTTGTCTGACTGTGTCAAACGTGATTATCCGAGTTTACAAGATCCTCCGGCCCTTTGTCTAAGTCAAAAATGAGTTTTACCGCTATTCGCCTTTCGTATAAAGCAATTACCCGGCCCGCAATTGAAACAGAGTGGGTCCTATAATTGGTGCGAGTTAATAAAGTTTCTAATTGAACTTGCCCCGTCACACTTAAGCACAAGTGGCCATCGCTCGCTGGTCACCGCCCCTTCATGGTACTGGAAACTCGGCAAACTTTAGACATCTTGATCCCGCTGTCAAGGAAAAGCCGTAAATTCAAACTTCTAAATGATTTTAATAATTTATTGCGTAAGTAAATTAATATTTACGCGCGCGCGCGCGTTTGTGGTGTGGTGTGGTGTGGTGGGTGTGTGTGTGTGTGTGTGTGTGTGTGTTAGAAAGAATGAAAGACTCGAGTTAGGAGGGACGGGACGCGATATTAGGCATGCCAATCGATACCACTAATTCCAAATTACAATTTTACTGAAAAGTACATGGTACTAATACCAGAACGGGAAGAATGGGCCAAAGGAACAACGCTAAAGACGAACTCCTACTGGTACACTGACGGCTCAAAAACGGACAAGGGCACGGGGGCTGGAGTCTTCGGGATGAATCCAACGATCGAACTGACGGTAAACCTATGAAAATATGCAACAGTTTTCCAGTCTGAAATCATAGCAATTGAAAAGGAATAGTCAGAGAAATAAAAAGGTTAGGATAGATTCCTAAGATAGATACATTCCCGAAAGATGGCCATTTTCTCTGACACACAGATAAACACTAAAGGCCTCAAGCGAGGTGTAGGAAACTAGGAGGAGTGTTTGGAACTATATGGAGGCCCTGACGGAATCAGCGACACTAATGACCTGACACTAGCATTAGCCAAAGAGGGCGCCAAAATGGTCTCTAGGTCCTGAACCCTACTGTGCGCTTAGCACCTTGTCACAAAAGAGGTTACATCTTAAAATGGATCCGTAATTTCAAAATCTGGTGGAACAATACCACACGATGTGGCATGCGAAGAGATTCATAGAAGGGCTATCCGCAAAACTTACAAAGGAACGGGAAGGCAACCGCAACCGAACCAGGATTCGTAATCCTTAAGGGCACTGCAACTTAAGAAAGCGCATGCACCGGATAGGAATGCAGACAGAAGAAACACTGTGCCAGGAAGTGTAGGAGACCGCAGAACACATTTTATGATTCTGTGAAGGTAGGTGCAGGTTCTTGCAACTAGGACAGGTAAAACCACAAGCAAGATCCTACACTAAGGAGCCGCTGGCAAGGCTGTGGAGGTTGATTAACAACTTGAAGCTGGCTAAAGAGTTAACAAAAATAGGGGAGCACAAAAGATCTCGAGTCGAGATACAAAGACCTTGTGGCCGCCTCTTTTATCCTTATTCTTATCCTTAGGAGGACGGAGAGTAAGATACGGTCAAAGATTATCAAGAATCAAGCTTACATCCAACGGAAATGAGATAGAAGGAAAACAAAGAGAATGAAGAAGAGAATTGAGGACAAGAAAAGTAAATAAATGGCAAAATAGGACATGAAAGAAACAAAATAAGTAGGTGATTTGCCAAGTACAGAAAAGTAAACCCAGCCAAATTATAACTTCACAGGAAAAAATCCGCGTTAAGCCACTAGAGATATAGCAAGAGTGATGTATTCGAGGAGACGTGCAAAGACGAAGGGAGTCCTTCAAGAGGATGGACCTTATCTTAAAGATATCTAGTGAAATTGGGCAAAAGTCTTTCACTTTTTCCTAGGATTTTAGCTATCTTCACCAAATTCGACTGATCAAAGGAAAATCGGTCTCCTCTGACAAAATTGAAGTTTCACAGTAAAATAGGCTGAAGTTTTATCAATAAAACATGGAAAATTCCGTATAAAATGCAGCTTCTCTTGGCATAGTTATTTTAATTGTTGTGTTCATTACTATCATTAAACAAAGTCTTCTTTCATATTGTATTATTAAAGAGACTCTTTGTGGATCCCGCAAAAAATTCCTTTGAATCACTTGGAGGATGTAATGTATAACAACTTATAACTAGGAATAAGTTACATTATATCCACTATAGACTTTACAGTTTGTAGAAAGGCAAGGAAGTACCTTCCACTGGTAATCTCGGGGTATATAAAATTGCCCGGCTTCCCTTTACTGGACAATCAATTCGAGCTTTTTAGGGCAGTTGAGAGGCCGGACCAGTTATAAAGGTCTGCTAAACATCAAATGCGTTTACCTTTACAATGCCCTTTACTTTTTTCACAGAAAAGTTTGATAAACGTATTTTAAGCTTTTAGTTACACTTAGAAGTTTAGTTAGTTCTGGAGAAACGACCTATGATAACCATCTAGGAAGATTTTTAACATAAATCTATGTGAAATTTTACAAGAAAGCTTTGGAAATTCCCACCAAACCGAGTCAGAATTCGTACAGCTTGGTACTAGTAGAACGGTTTCTATATTTAAAAACGGAAAAGTAAAAAACAAAAAAAGTCGGAACTAGTGATGAATCGACGTCACCTGCTGAAATATCAAGACATTTGTGCTAGGTCAAAAAATAAGCCATTTCATTCCACCATTTCATGTAATTCCACCGATTTGGGAATCAATCAACTCAACGACAAATTGTCCGGAAATGTATTAATCCTAACTAAATTTGACCAAACAACAGCTGACACTGGTTAACAGGGAACGGTTGCTTGCCAATGTCCGACATGCTGCAATACAGAATGAAAATCAGCAGCTGAAACCTATGCCCTTATGTAGGCCAAAACATGCAAATAAAGAAAATTGGGTCCTGTATGATTATCTACGCCGAGCAGGATTAGCTGTCGATTGGTCATCATAACGTGGTCATATGCCAAAATAGAATCTTAGTACAGTTGAGTTCATCCAGGTTTCTTTCCTAGTAAAGAAGGATACCTCCTCAAGGACTGCCATGACTTAACTCAATCCGAAAAGCTAGAAGGTTTTTAGAACAATAAACAATAACAAAATACAAATTAACATCTACACGACCACGGTCATATAAAGCTTGGTGTTTTTCAAAAAGAGCTCTGACAAAGAAGTTTGGTTGTTTTGTACCGACATATTTGCTTCTGTAGTTTGTTCCTGTGGTCTCCAGTGGTAAATTTGTGGACTTCAACAAGGTACATAATTATCATTGAAATGGTGAGAAATAAAAACACACCTGACAGACCTAAGGGAGGGTAGTAGACAGAAAACTGTTAGTTCATCACCCTCAGATCTAAGCACGAAATCTCTCAAATGTTAATTTTTACTCGGACGAAAGCCGAACGGACTTCGACGAAGTCTACATTATTCATTCAGTTGATTTGTATTATCATCCGCATTTGTCGCATTTCGAATAAAAGTTTTTGTCTCCGGATGGGCCAGAATACAGGTGGTGGCTTTGTTCCAGAAAGCTTTTGATCAAGTTTATCCTGCAGGCGTGAACGTCATGCTGATGATGGATGGACATCGCACACGCTGATATTTCACTTTTCTTCCTCCCTCGTGGGATACAATTCGTCATTTCTGCGTTATAACTTCAAACATTAGAATATACGTGGTGTCGGATTATAACACTATTTCTTCCACGTTGCAGTCACAAAATAAAATAATTTTGTGTTGGATTTTCTTTTTTAATTATAACTACGTAACCAATAATTCAAACACACATGTAAAGAGTGGATGTGGTTGCATTATTTTTTGTTTGAAATGAATTTGGTTGTTATTCATATAATATTCATGTAGATATTTCAATGACGAGAGTTGGTAAATAGCTAATCCTCTCTAGTCCTCCAAGTTTCGCTTTTTATTCTGAAAACAATTTTCCTTTACGCCATATTTGGATATGCTTTCCACTTTCAGCCAACTTGATTCGACCCAATTGGATTCCAATATCCAGGATATTCCTTAATTATTTAAAAATTATTTTTGTTCTTCTGCCATACAGGCTAGATTTTTAACCAAAAGTCGACAAAAATTATAAAGTCAATCACTTCGTGTATTCTCTTGTATCATCGGGTTATCTATGATAATTAATATGCCGGAAATTAATTAATTCATGCCATCAGTCAGGAGCCTGGAAGAAGTAAACATCCTCAACTTGCAATAAACCCCTAGCCAAATATCAATCTTAATTAGAAGTTAGTTTGTGTTGTTGTTACATTGATTGATTATTAATTTGCTTAAACGAGTTACTTGTCGTTAAGCTTTAGCTTATAAATAGAAGGAGGACCAGAAGTAAATAAAAGATTAACCAATAAAATTTATTTTATTCAAAATAACTTACCACATTTCTTTATAAAGAAAAATGTCTGATTTATTTGCTAACAGTTTTTTTTTTTTCAAATAATATCCAGCAGTAAAAAATATATAGCAGTCAGTAAGGAAAGATCAGGCAAATATAGAGAATGTGCTTGGATATCATAGCAAAGCTTCTTATTCAGAATGTGAGGGAACCCAAGGAACTGGGTAAATACTTTTCTTTGTCAAATTTGGTCAATTTCATGACAGAAATGTTCAATTGATTGTTCACTTCCCCAATAGATAAGCAAAATTGAAGAACACGACCACAAGTCGCTAGATTAAGAGTCTACTATATACTAGACTGTTTTGTTGACTTTGTTAATAGCCCACAAGAAGGAAAAGTTTTAGTTGATGACGTTCACACAGTCTAAACGATGATTGCAGAGAATGCTCGTGTTATCGAGAAAGGAGCTTTCGGTAGCTGTAAGAGCTGGTTGTTGAGAGAACCTTAGAACCTTCTTGCTTTTGGCCTTGTGATGACTGCCTGCTCCATTACTGATATAAACTCTTCGACAAGTCTGAATAAAGCCTATTAAGCCCCTGCTCATTAGCTGACACTGCGAGCTTCTTGCAGCATCCGAAGCCGTAGCTTAAAACACAATCCTCTACTGCTACCCGGTGGAAATCATCATGGAAAATAGAGACCTCCAAACTATAGGTTTGTAACTCCACACACGTCTAAGAAAATCTCACTATTATAAAAAAACGAAATATGTGGCAAAACGGCCAACAATCCTTCCACTAAAGATAGCGAATTGCTAAAAAATGCATATGACAGCTAAACAGCGAGGGTAGACCGGTTGATCAGAAATGACTAAACTTCATGTTCCTCACCCCACAGAAGTTAACAAGAACCTAAGAATTGTATAACAGACGAGACATTGACAATGACGAAAAGAAGAAACACTCACTTTAGTGTCCAGGAACGGACCAACTGAGCAGGGCCAATACTGCGTTGTAGCTAAACATACTGTAGTGACCAGGGTCGTGTAGTTAAGAAGGGTGGTATTTAGCGCTGTGGACTCTCGTAGTGAGGAATGATGCGAGCCACTTTGCTTGAGTGCAAGACCAAGCTCTGATGTGAGAGCCTGTGGTGGGTGTAGATGAGCCGTACGATTGTTGAGAAAGTTGTATTGATGTCGAATACAAAGCGTATGGCCTCGCACTGCTGTACTCGGCTGTCGAGTGATCGATTGTCAGGACTCTGTTGCTTGTAACTTGCGATAACTACACGGTCCATTAGCGATAAAAACTCCACGAGCATGACTAAAGCCGGTTGAGTTCCTGATTTTAAACAAGAACATTGACTGCTGTCTGGACAGCATTGCTGAAGTATTGGTGACTTATACAATACCATGGACTACCAACGGCAAAATAAAAAGAAACAGTTTCTACTGATTTAACAGCTTGATCTTAAGATTATCCTGGTCTTTTGGTTTTGTCTGTCAGACTTGTTTTGCGTCTTGCGGACTTGGATGATTGGAAACGACAAAACTAGGCTCATCACGCCAAAGAAATCAACACGAACCCCACATTAGTGCAAAAGACTGGCAAAATAGAACACCATAGATCACTGAAGATGACGAAAAGCCAAAACAGGTTAAAACTACTAAGTGACTGGGGTCGTGTAGCGGCCCGGAGGACCAATGCTGCTTCGGAGATGTTCAGTGCCGCGGACTCTCTGTGTGCAGCCATACATACTTCTTACTCTTCATTTTTAAGATTCAAGGCTCGTGTATACTAGCTGCTTTGTTGTTAGTCGTTTTCACTATCTTCAGTGGTGCTTTTTTTATGTCATTCGTCCTTTTTGTACTATTGTGAGAACCATAGTTTGTTTATTACGATATCCTGGCCAATCTACCCTCCCCACATTCTTTGTCAGACACATTTCGACTTCTAGTCATGTTCAGTGGCTCAAGAAGTCTAAAAACCGTCTATTGAGCACGGTGAAATGTGTAGACCAGCGAGCACTGGCAGACCAAGATGATAGGAACCGACCATACTAAAGAAAATAAAACACATGATAAACCAAACTTTCTCCGCACATTTTAGAACCTTTTTCAGGTAAAATGAATAAATTATGGCTGTTGTAAAATTACACAATAAAATTTATTGGTGCTTACCGCTGGAGAAGCCGTTGGCCGAACTTGTCGATCTCTTCGACGGGCGTTTTCATGATGCGCTTCTTCATGTCGGCGTGCATATCGAGGCCGTGCTTAGCACCGGCGACGTCTTCGCCGAAGTCGTTTCGCGACAGGTCTTCCTGCAGGTCGTCTAACCTGTCCAGGAGGTCGGATGCCTGCCACATGAAGTCTTCAACGGCCTGTCAAAAAGAAAGAAGAAAAATAAAACAAAAAGCCGACGGGATGCATGTTGGCTGAGGCTATGCGATAAAAGTTGGTGGTTTGCAGTATCTAATCGAACCGGCAGATAGCACGAAGCCCACTGAATCAATCCATTTTAAAACACCGGCAGTCAATTTCATTATATCATGCAAGGGAGATAATAAAAATTATGTTAACCCTTTCTTGATCAACGCTAATCCCATGAGTTTAGTCCAGGTTCAGTTTTCCTTCATTGTCATTGCCCGTGCATTGGCAACACGGATTTATTTCGCGCCAATCTAAACTCACGGGAATTCCCACTTTTTTCCTTCACAAAATTGCTAAATTTCTTCTTGCTTTAAGACAAATTAGGCCAAAAAGGTTTAAAACAAAACTATAGCCGCCAAGTTTCCCTTCATATTTAATTTAAAATAGACAAACGAAAAACTCATCCTTCAAATTTTGAAGTTACAAGTTCGAAACATAATTAAAACTTAAACCTTAAAACAATCATTTGAAAGTTGTAAATTGTTTTGGATAGATAGTTGAATTGAGCCAGATACAACTTCTGGCCCGCATCATCTCGCTGTTTATTCACAAATAAACCGACGTTATTTGACTAAAAGAAGGTTAACCTGATTAGCTGGCTTCCTTACAACTTCGAGATTATGCAGGTTTATTTAATTAAATTTTATTCTACTTTAAGAGAGTTGTCTGAATTGTGAAAAAGTGTTATATCTCTGTTTTAAGTTTCCGCTCTCTATTGACTGAAAAAGGAATGAATTTAATTTTCAATTTGCATTCTTATCTCGTCTTGAGAAGGAAAAATCGATGGTTGACAAAAAGTGGATTAATAGTTTACATTGTACCCTACCAGCCTCATGTCTATCCACTGTGAATGGTCGTAGTGGAGTGTACCCTCGAGGTCCGAAGTCAGCTGCGAAGAGTCGACGATTTTCGGCAGCCCTTCCATGCTTATCATGTTCACCTGCAAAACAGACAAAACATTAAATCTCTGAACAAAAATATTTTAAAAACCCGTGGAAATGAAAAAAAAAACAGGCCACACTTTATGATGGGTGGAACAATGTGTATGACGTGTCGGCGAGTTGTTGACGCAAACGATTAGGGAAAAAGCAGGAGTTAGTAAACTGCCTGGAGAAAAGCAAAGGGTTAATTAAAAGTTTCAACTTACTGTTTGAACAATGGGAAGTAAGTACAAAACTTTAAATTTTAATTAAATAAACCGCCGTCTTTAATAACTCGAAGGCTGATAAAAGGGTATAAAATGTAATCTCTCTGTATGTGCCCCAAATAAAATGTGACACACACACACGCACGCATATACACGAACTCGGATTATAAGGCTATAAATTAGAAAATAAGCACCCTCGCCTAAAAATAAAACCCAATTAATAGAATTTTTCCATTTCCATACGAAAATCTTCAACTATAAAACTAATAGCTTGGTATTTTACATTTACCACCACAACAGTTGTATAGTGACTGCCTGCGGGTAACTCTTCCACACTGTGAAACGTGACTGATAGTAAAGAAGCATTTATGTGAACTGAATGTTAAAAATCTGCGAGAAACCTGTGAATTGTTCGTTTTCCGATCAACTGAGAATGTCCTTGTTTGTTTTGTTTGACAAGGCACAGGCAAACATTGAAGAACAAAATGCAAAACGTGTCTGAAAGGCAAAACCAATAGGAGCAGAATGATCCGAGTTCAAGATATTAAAACCTGTTTGGAAAGGTTTGTTTTCTTATCGTTCTATAGGCTGAACAACACGATCATATCTCCACAAAAAACCACCCCTGAAGATAGTAAGATAGGATTGACCAAACTACTGTGATTACACAAGTCCTGAATGGTAAAAATGATGGCTGCGAGGAACCTATGACTTGTTCGGTTTACGATCACCCTTACCCACCTGCCCTTGTTTGACAATACCCTGGCAACAAAAGGCAGATAGTATATTCAATATAGAATATATATAGAAGATCAAGCTGTTAAAGCAGGTTTTCTTTTTGTTTCAACGTTGGATAGTCATTGGTATTGTATAAAGTCACCACTACTTCGACAATGCTTCCTCTTTCCATACAGCAACCAATAAACACATAGCACTTATTAAGCAAGGGCTCAACCGGTTAATGTTAGATTCGTCGAGAAGTTCTCATCACTAATTGAGCAAGCCAGACAGCCAGACCAGCAAGTCGTTGGTTCTGATGTCTGGGAAAGTGACGATCCTTCCCGAGCCTTACTTTGTATCAACACAAGCACTCAACAGCGATCTGGCACAGCGATACCGCCACGAGAGACCACGGCTAACAGTATGGCAAATACTGTAGTATAGAGTTGTGTTCTTTGCAAAAAGAATCATGACTACAAAGTAGTTTGATCGTCTGGCTATCATCAGTGGAGGATTCGTGAACTTCTAAAAGACTGAATGTATGGAGAATTTGGAATCGCGTCTGACAGATGAGAATAATCCTGAGAATTTGAAGCAGTTTAGCAAACCTTTGGTTTTGTTTTACCATTGGATAATCCATTGTATTGTGGTGTTTTCGTGTAGCTTACGCCAGTCTCCACAATTTAATGGCTCTACCGGTTTACTCGTCGAGTTCTCATCACGAATCGAGCAAGCAGACATCAGATCTTAATCTCGTTACTTGACATCAACACAAGCGCTCAACAACTATCTGTCTCAGACAAACCGCCTCGAGGGTGCTCAACAGTACGATAGTCTCTAAACTATGGAGTTTGTGTTTTGCAAAAAGAATTTGACCAAAGATGTACTGAAATATTTTCTTCTGTAGTGTGGTCTTTTGGCTATCGCCAGTGGTGGATTTGTGGACTTTTCAAAGACACAGACCTTCCACAGAAGATGGATACAAGTTGAATCGCATCTGACAGATATCCTGAAAGTACTTTGAAAAATCTGTCTTTTTGTTTTACCACTGTACAGTTCATACAGCAGCCAATGAACAGCAACTACCTTCTATTAAAAAAGGGTTCAACCGAATTAAGTCAAATTTGTCATCGAGTTATCACTAACGGAACAATTAGCCTTGACGAGCCACAAGCAACACTTTCCTCTCAATAGCTCTTTCTCTACTTACACGAAATAAAGCTGTTGAAGCAGTTTAGCAAAGCTTATTTTTTGTTTTACCGTTGGATAGTATTTGGTAATGTGGTGTCTCCGTGTTGCTTACGGCAGTGTCAGCTATTAAATCGCTCAACCTCTTTGTTAGTGTTCGCCATCGCTGCGCTAAACCTAAACTGGGTGTTGTACATCGACAGATAAACGACATCAATTCACAGAATAAACGGCTTTGTATATACGCTAAAACAACGGGTTACCTTAAGTAATGACATTTGTCCATTCAAGAAAATGGAACAATACCTTGATTTTATCCCGCCCACTCTCAACTTTCCTCGATTAAGTTCATGTGGAACTTTCCCGAGTGGCCTTTTTCTCTTTCCTAACTCGTGTAAGTGGCGATTCACAATTAATCGGGTAAGTGACATAAGAGAACGAACGACCATATCCGTAGGAGTCTTAAACACAACTTTTCCTTCTGATCGATTACCTTCCTGCCATTATTATTGGTTGTAACATTGTTAAAGAAATCAAACAAAAAAATCAGGTTGCTTTTTCGTATAAATTGTGAGCTAAAATTGAACCTGCCTCATTTATTTTTTCATAAAACAATTTTTCTGCCGTAGTAGTCCTTATTAAAGACAGTGTTTGATTTTAAATCACTATTTTGTTTCTGTTGTACAAATTTTTCATCCAAAAAGAAGGTATCACCGTCAGGAAAATACCATGGGGCAGGTTTACTATTGATTACAAAATAACTGAAAGCTCTAGGTACGTTGCAATGACATCTACAACACAATGAATTTGGTAGATTTTGGGGAGGTAATTAAGGAAACCAATTTTATGGTAGGAATAACGTTGTTCTGGATTGAATTGCTTGCATGATTGGAATACCATCTCGAGTACTTTCCTGAGGATAAGTACGAGACTTGCTAGATACCGAACAGTCATTTGGCCGTAAGTTTTGACCCAGGTCACAGCCTTTAAGAGGATGGAATCTGTATTTGTATTTGAGAAGACGTGTCACAGCATTTCATAAGAAGTTGTCGCAAGGAGGTGGTATTGAAGGGATCGATTATTGAGAGGATTGCTGTATAGTCAGCAAAGATAAAGGTGTGTGTATTAGAGTGTTGAGAGACGTCCGCTGAGTGAGTGCTGAAAAGTAAAAAAACCGAGAGGATAGAATGGATCGGAGAGATTGAGATTTCCTAGTTAAAGTGGAAGAACCGATCAGATAGGAAGGATTTTAGGTCGAGGTAGGGAAGTATTTAACTTTCAGCAGTGATCATTCGCCTAGGAAATGTCTAGAAAGACTTCAATACAGGATATCTACAACGATGCGAGGATATCTACAACACTACGAATTTGGTGGATTGTGGAGTGGTAATTAGGGAAGACAATTTGGTGGTTTGTCCTAATATTGGCTCTGGATTGGATTTCTTGCAGGATGGATACGAGTAGATTTTCAAGTACATTCTGAGTATGTTAGAATGTTGAGGGAAGGCTACCGAGCGGTAAGAAGCCAAATGATGGTCAATAGGAGTAAATTCAAAAGTCATAGTTATGGGATTTAAGGGATAGTTCGAGGGGTAAATCATGTCTTTTTAGGTTTTTGGATAACAAGGATGAAAGAGAATTTCCGCAGGATAAAGAAGTGAGTGGTACGAAGGATAGCATTATATATGGTAGTAAGTAGTACTATGGCATTTGCGAAGGAAGGTGAATTAGAAAGCTGGACGATTAGTGTTTCTGGGAAGGTAGAGGATGATCTTTTACTTCACCGCGAAGTATTTTGATAATAGGGAGAATGGGAGAGGATATCAAGTTTTTGCAGGACTTGGCCTCTGGTCATGTTTGTATGTGGAATGAACAGCTGAGATATTTCATCGTTAGTTTTGGCCCAAATGAATGGGTCTAAAAAGAAGATAAGTAATAAATAATTCATTCCGATAAGAGTGCGAGGATGGATTGTGTACTTATACTTGTGGATATCTGGCGTGGTCTAACATAGCGAGTAAAGATGGAACTGCTAGGACGGGTTGTATCGTCAGTAAGGTGAGTACAACCCTGAGGCTACTCATTGAATGGTAAAGGTCCCGGGGTTCGAACTAAAGTCCCAGCTTTAGCACCCGAAATTTAAAAAAAAAAAAAAAAATTCAACATCAGAGTCCGAGGGTACATATAACCTCGATGTTGAAATTTTCTGTGAAACCCTGCACTACATCTCGACGCGTGCACTGCATTAGAAGATATAAGGTCTACAGGAAATGGCATGTAGAGCAGGAAAGCTGTTGTATCGGGCTGGAAGGACGCGGATGGTCAAAGTTATCAGCGCTCTCCTTAATAATAATAAAAACAACTATATGTAAAACGAGGAGAGACGCTGGCCTCTTCCAGGTCCAATGACGTAAAATGGCTTTGTCTTGTCGTTGAGAGTTACAGGTTACATTATGAAAAATAGAGTATATAGAGTATCCCATTGGCCCTCAATTAGTTTTTTTTTTTTTTTTTTTTTTAGCTTTGCCTTAGGACATACAGCAATCGTCCGAGTAAAAATATACACAATACAGGAATATCACAGATAAATTACTTAATAAATAAATATAAATAATATATGCAATAATAAATAATATATGCTTAATAAATAAATATATAAACAAATAAACTTAAAAAAATAAATTCTCATTTCATATGGTAACATCGCAGTCCTGGAAGAATGCATAAATCAATGTGAAGGCCTCGACCCTTTCCGACACAAGTAAACTCTCCCAGCTGAGAGATTTGGTAACCTCCCTCAGCTGGTAGTCTGGTACAGTTCGTCGAAGAGGACTTCCCTAATTTCTTCGTATTCCGGGCAGTCAAAGACTATGTGTTTGATGTTTTCTGGTTCATCACACGTGGCGCAGTTTGCCGAGTCTCTGGCGTTTATTCTGTGCAAGTACGTTTCACATATGTAGTGATCCGTCCGGATCCGGGATATTACCGAAAAAATTCTTTTGCTGCCACATTTTATTGTACTGAACCATGCGTTTGGGCGTAGCTGGGGGAAAAGAGATTTATACACTCTTCCCGCCGCTCCTCTCTAGTACCACATGCACGCCAGTCTTCCAACCATTGTTTGTTCAAAAGACGCTTAGCGTCTGTTTTGGTCATTTTGATATCATGGCATTCCCCGTGCACAGCTGCTTGTTTGGCTAGTTGATCGACCACTTCATTACCACAGATTCCGCAATGTCCCCGGCTCCTACAAAAAACCACTCTCTTCCGCGAGGACTCGAGATTGTGTATCAAATTTATGATTTCAGTCAGTAAATGGACGCACTTTGTGTTTGGGTGGAACCGCTCAATCTGCTTGATCGAACTCATACTGTCGGTTATGATGCCGAAGCTTGTTCCATCCAAGGTAGCTGCGTGATCGAGGGCCCTGATTAGCGCAAACTTTTCGGCAGTAAAAATAGAGACTTGACTGGGCAATGCTATCTTTCTTTTAATCATCAACGCCGGATCGTAATACGCGCAGCCTACTTTCCCCTATGATCGAACCATCAGTGAAAATCAAGTGGAAGTGGTAGTGGTAGGTAGTGCCTCGTTTATGTCTGCTATAAAAAGTTTGTCCGCGATTTGTGGTGGATAGCCAGAGTAATCTTTTAGATACATCGTTAACGTTGTGGTCATAGTCTTAGGATAGTCCAGTTGTAAGATGGGAGTTAATTTACTTTTGTAGACAGAGTATAGCCCCGGAATAACTGCTTGGAATTAGGTTAGTTGATAATATGTGTAAAGGTTCTGTTAATAGTGAATGCATTTATTAGCGTGAATGTGTGAGGTGGGATGGTCGATGGCAGAATATAGAGTACCTCATTGACCCTCAATTAGGTTAGATTTGTAATATGTGTAAAGGTCTATTGAAAGTGAATGTATTTATTAGCGTAAATGTGTGATGTGAGAGGGTCTACGGCATAATATCGAGTACCCTTCGACCCTCAATTAGGTTAGTTGTATAATATGAGTAAAGGGCGAAGGAGGATTGAGTACTCCGCCACCCTAATTAAATGAATGGCTGTTGACAGCACCCCCCTATCCTAACCTCTGTGGCTGGACGGATAAGACTGGGTGATTCTCGAGTCTGCCGGCAGTTTACTGTAAATAAAAAAAGTTGGAATTGCGAATAGGCTCAACTCGGCACATGTCTGTATGTACGAATATGTGCGTATTAGAGCTCATACAAATCTAAATCCAAATTATGAAAAAGCTCAAAGTGAAAGCTTTACATCAACCGAAGCACTAATTTACCATTTGCCCTTTTTCAGGAACGTCTTTTCCCACAGGATTTCATTCAGGATATTTTCCAGCAGTTGATTAAAAATGTTTTCATCATAAGGATTTTTGTAATAGGTCCAAAGTTCTCTTGTCTATGTAAAAAGTTAAACAATCTGCATTTTCATGTTGTAACTTGGGGCAGACTGTGTATACGGAAAAAGGTTGAACGTCGTGTTTCTTATCTAGAACACGTTGGTCGCAGTTTTATTGGATTTTTGCAAGCGTCACTTTTTCCTGCTGGCAGCAATGATTGAACACCTCCAAACTCATTGGCGCGAGATATTGCTTCACACTCGCCTCTTTTCCATAGGACGCCCAAACCCTTTTCATGGGCTGAAAAATATTCGCTAAAACGTATTTTCACACGATTTTTTAACTTTTATAAATTAAAAATGGAAAAAATTTTAAGTTTTAGAGTAACAGGAAATGTACTTTTTTTGGAATATTCATTATTTTATAAAATGGCGTCAGTGGCGTGGATAACCAACTAATTGTCCAAATTCCTGTTTAATTAGGCCAACAATCCACGCGTACTGAATACACTGAATCATTAGTAAGTAAAATAATTTATATAAGGATTTATAACAAGAAAGTCGTTGATGTCATCATATCCCGAGAAATAAATATGTAAAGGGCGTCCGGTATGTAAGGAAGCTTTCCCGTCAGGGGTTGTAAATCATCCTTCCAACATTTCTTATCCACCACTCAACAGCGAAGCACAGTAAAGCGTTCAGGGGAAAACTCTTTAACCCGGGTTAGTTTTGTGCCGCCCGATCGGGATGCTGGGAATTTCCATTTCGAACTCACCTCAAACTTGTACTTATGCGAGCCGAGCGAAGTCCTCTGCTTCTGCCAGAAGTTGTCCGGCTTGATTATGTAGACGGCGTGGACAGCCGAGGGAAAGTGGTCGTGGAGGACTTTGAGTATCGGCTTGACTGACGTCCACGTGGATGTGGAACCCCTCATGTCCACGATGACGGTAAATCCGATTTCTCGCGCATCTTCCCTGAAATCAAAAGCATTAAAACATTAGTTTATACCAATCTGTGTTTTTAGAATAGAACAAAACGGTTGGTAACATCCTTTGAAACAAAATGTTCAGCAAAATCATGTAGGCAAAACCTTTTTTTATATCATTACCGACTATTGCACTCGGTGGATGTTCAGGTTGAACGAAGAAAAAAAGCCAATACGTACCTTTTACGCTCAAACGTCAGACCTGCCCAACCAGTACATCAACAACAAGGTAATACCTTCAACCAAGTCCGCTACCCTGGGCTTTACTCCGCTTATAAGATCATATAAGATTAAAAAGATAAGAAAAAAAGAATTGACTTTTTAGATACCCACTGGGACCAAAATCAATACTAAGCATACATACAAACTAACTGCCTATAAAATACTCATCAGACCGATTTGAGGCTCGGGCTGCAAGTCCAACAAATTCATCCTTTCCATCCAAAGTTCTTAGCCGAATCCTCAACACTCTTTCTACGTCGTCAATGAAATGATTCATAAAGACTTTAAAATCCCATTCGGGAATGATCTTATCCGAATATCGGAACTTAGCCAAACATATTATATAAACATAAAACATTAATATCTCATTACTCTCAACACGACACCCAACAGTGACACATGTACACAGAAAACACATTTTGAGTGAGTACAAATACTTTGAATAAAACTAAAATTTCTATGTTGTATACATCACTGTATAAATTCGTTTATATAATTTAAACAATGTTTATAAATCCCAGGCGTTGATGATGATCTTAACGATCGAAACGTTGGAACGATAAAGAAAATGTTTTTCTAAACCTACATCACACCAGACCGACCGAATGTCACGATTTCTACATAAGGTCAATTATGACCTCTTAACATATATATAGATTAATATAATAATTAAAGAAGTATTAACCGTGGCCACTTCATGAGTCGCTGGGAATCGAATCCTGATTACATGACATTTGAAAAATGACAAAAAGAGGGAAAATTCGAAGGGTTACAAGTAGGTTGAAATGAGGAGTTGTCCGAGTGGATCGAAGTCACGTCAGCTCATGTGGTTAGAGAGCATCGGCATATCTAGCCGAAGATCGTGGGTGCGAATCCGCTCATGACACTAACTTTTTAAATCTTAGATAAAAAGAATAATTAATTGAAATAATTAATATGGCCAATTATGACCGCTAAACATATATGGATTAATATGATTTCTTAGGTTTTGTTAGTTGAAATTTTTCAAGGAATACGTTAATTGATTAAATATTGCTTATTCTGTGACAACTTACAACTACAATGGAATCAACTCCTAAGTCCTTCAAAGGCGATGGTATCGGCAACCCGTACGGCAGGCAACTAACTACCTGGTAGCGATAACGGGACCTAGTTAATCATTATGGCCATTATGCTTGTTGGCTAACCCGACGGTCTTTAACTTACTCCTTTCAACTGCTTAACAATTACTAATTTAATTTTGGCTATGAAATTGCTGGTTGTGTAAAATTTTTTTCAAGTAAATCCTTGTCATAAGAAGAATAGACATTCCTTAATTGGCAATTAGTCTTAAATATATTTCAAATAATGGAATGAGAAAAATATATTTTTAATTAATCCAGTGAGTATAATTTTGAGATAATTGCACACCGCTTTTACTAAAGGAGCGTTATAAATTTTGTCCACGTAATTAATCGAGGGGGGATTTGTTTAACCTGGGCCCGTTTTGCTTAATTAAACAAGCTTAATATAATTAATCTATATCCGAAGTTTGCAAAGCTTACAAAAGCACATGATATTTATCAAACCATAGTTCTTCGGGTTTTGCGACAACGGTAGAAAAAATCGGAAATGACCTCGAGATCAAAAATGCCGTCCAGAGGGAAGACAAACGAATCAACCTGGTTTCCACTGTTAATCATCAGTCCCGCCGGGAATATTACGGGCCTTGCCATCGCCAGGAGCCCATTCGTCCGACGAGGGACACCGCCCTCCAGGAATGCCGAAGAGGCCAGAAATTATTAACAACGGGGGAGCCCGGCTTTCATACACGAAGGGGGAAAAACGTTTATGGAATCTGCTACCCTTGTTTACACGAGAGGACGTTACGTATTCGACAATCTTTTTTTCTTGAAATGCGTAAGCACGACAACGATAAAAGTTCCCTACACAACTTACTCAATATTTATATCCGGTTCGTGAGGACTCTCGAACCACTTTTGAAAATCTCTTTTCAACAGTGTGGCTGGTTATGGTATGGTTAAAACTCAGTAAACATGTTTTTCAAGGTTTTTTTGGTGACATTCCCTCCTGAGAAGTTTGTGAGATTATGAAAGTATAGTTAGGTCATTTTTGAACATTCTTGTCTCGCCAATCTCGTTTTTTCATTTGCTAGATACGTTTCTCCATTTCATCATCTTCAGTGCTGGATTGTTGAATATTTTACCTGCCATGCTTTTCTGGGTCTGAGGGATAGTCTCTTAGTTTTTTAACATTTTGTCTCCCTAACATCGCTGTTTTTGTCTGTCACTGCAAAATTTTCCCATCTTCGAAGGGGGCTTTAAGTTATATTTTGGTAGTCGTATAGTTTGTTTCATTGCAATCTGCAAATGATACAACTGTAATTTGGTCGTTTTTGTACATTATTTTTCTTGACTGCCTAACTGCGCTGGTTTGATCTGTCAGGCGCATTTCCCATCTTCAAAGGTTTAATAGAGTTTATTTTAACATAATTTACATACATATGAAAACACAGCTACATTTGCTATTTACAGGGGAAGTGGCGGGGCACTATTACATCCCGTTTTATACGTACTTCTGTTTAAACTCAAGGCTTAATTCATTGACTTTTAATTTAAACTCGTGGAAAAATTACGTAAACCACAACAAAAAGATTGAAGGTAATTTAAACCAGGTATAATACAAGTTGTCAATTTGGCGATATTACAGTAATTGTAAAAACATATATAACAATATAATAACAATTAACAACTATAACCATGCCAGAATTAGTTAATCAAATTTTAAAAACCAATACACAGGGTGTTTCGACTACTCGAGGTACAAATTTGCCAGTAGATTCTACATTCAAAATGGAACCAAAAAGTCCTAATTAACTATGGTCCGAATCTCAACAGTTTCGGAGTTATTCCCCTTTTTCTGATTTTTTAAGATTTCACGACCTTGCTTCAAATAAACAACGATAATTCCAAAACTAAAGGATTTTGGACAAATCCGTTGATACACTGAAAACTTCGTTAAATTTCCTCTAAGCTGTGATCAATACTAAACTTGTAAACCTTGGTGAAATAAGCGTTTTAGGAGCCTAGTAGTAATTACTTAACGGACTCAATACTGAAGATAGCGAGAACCGAAACGGGTCTGAAAGATCAGAACAGACGGATTGGGAGACAGGATGATCGGTAACAATCTAATTACACGTAAAGATAAATGAAAAGAAAACATTAAATTTCTGTAGGTACTGTTTGTTTCCCCTTAAATTAAGAATATAAATGTATAAATGCTATTTGTTATTGTTTCAAAAGCAGTTTTAACAAGAAAAAAAAAGTGTGAGCCGTCCATCGGCGATCCTTTTTGAACATTGCCTTTCAATGGAGTCCAGGCTTTGCAAAATCGGAAAGGATAAATAAATGTATTTCAAAGCTGACATAGTAATCCAAGCGGATCCATCTCCAGAGGGGTTTTGGACGATATTTTGCCAATATTCTGATAAACGGGACATTAATTATCTTTAGAGAAGCGCGGCGATCAGCCTGTAGTCCGGTCGGTTCCAATCATCCGGGTTTGTTTTTTATTTTTTTTTATTTATTAATAAGTTAAAAACGGGGGTTTGCAACTGCAAAGGTCCAATCAACTCCTGGGGTGTCGGTATTTTTTTGGAAAAAAGCCCATTTGAAAATACGTCGGGTTCGAATCCAACAGCCGCGCATTCGAACCCTGACCTATACCTTACAGTGATGAGCCTTAACGTTTGCCTTAAAACTTTGCGGCCACTTCCCCTCCCCCCGCTCTGTTTATTATCGCTATTTTTATATGTTAGACGCGGTTCAACTTCTCACCATCATAAGTAGTGGGTTTGTTTGTTATTTAGCTAGTCCTGCCGTTTTTCGACAATTCTGAAATATTTTTGTGGCCCGCTGCGTGAATTTTGGTTGCTTTCCGATCTCCTGGTTTGCTTTACCCACGTTACTATGGTTCCTCAGATGCGGTTCAGCTTCTCGCCATTACCACTGGTGGGTATGCATATTAAATTATTAAGTTTGGTCGATTTCCAATTATTCTGATCTGCTTTCTTAGCTGTTTTGGCTTGTCAGGCGTGGTTCAGCTTTTCGCTAACATCAGTGTTTTTTATTATTTTGCTATTTCGCTAGTCCCGTCGTTTTTCTACATATGTAAGACATTTTTGAGGTAATGTGAGTAATGAACGTGAAGTTTGGTTGGTTTCTGATCATCCTGGTTTGCTTACCCTCAATGTTTTTGTCTGTCAGACGCGGTTGAACTTCTCACCATCGTCTGTGGTGGTTTTGGTTGCTATTTAGCTAGTCCTATCGTTTTCGTACAATTGTGAGATATTTTTTGAATTTGCTGAATAAGGAATTTGAAGTTTGGTCTATTCCGATCATCCTGGTATACTTATCTTAGCAGTTTTGGTCTATTTGGTGCGTAATAGTAGAATGAGGGTTTGAATAGATTTAGATCTGAATATATTTTTGCCAAGGTGATTCTAGTTCTTTTATTATATTTAATGTTATTATTTATGATTTTGTAATTAGAAAAAGTCCATCGGAACTGGTGCTAATTGTTTTCTAAAGGGGGGGGGAGGAAATTATAAGCCTCACAATCCCAAGCTTTATCCGGTTCGTAATAACTTTCCTTCATTTTACCTTAGCTAGTACTCCAATCAGACTTCTCAGGAAATGGAACGTATGACCGATTGCCGATGGTGTGGCAGCCAAAAAGAGAGACGTCTCGCCTGAGAAGTATGCCCACATTAGCTTCCCCGTCCCTTTTTAAGACAAATGTCCCTACGTGATCCTCCTTTATATCCGCATTAGCCCAGGTGACTCCGCCCTTCATTTCCTCCGAGGAAGGAGCGCATTGTGATGCATTGTACCGGCACAGTCGTCCCAGCCCTTATTTATAATTGCGGTCCAAATCTAATTAAGACCGAATGAGTTTTGGTGACAAGTTTTGCCCCCTAAAGGAAGATAAACGCTTATTGCTGATCGGCGATGGTAATAGGTAAACTTGAAAAGGACAAACGAAAAGGGGGAGATCCTACACTAATAGAAGTTTGGAATAATCGCCGTCTTTACTAGCAAAAAGCATTAAAAACAGGATTTGAAGAAAAAATCAAGTATTTTAAAGTTTTTAAAAACCAGAACCAAATTCTGTGAAAAAATAGTCACTCCGTTAAAATTATATTTGGTAATTAGCCATGATACTATTGAAATTTTGAAATTCATAATTTGTGGCAGTGTCTTAGCAAAACAGACTTTATATATATATATATTGNTATATATTAGCAAGAAACAAAGTTACAACGGTCGTCATAGCGTTAAATAAAATCCAGTGGAGTTACGAATTTTTAAGTGGACCAGTAGGACACCAGCAAACAATTATCCCGTGTTTGAGCCTAAAAATGTTTTTATTTCTTTTTTTAATAACAATTCCATATAAGCGCTTTAAAAGGTCCTTAAAATATTAAAATGAACCTCCCAAGGAATACCGGTTTATCAAGGGTGCTACAGGGAATTCGTAAGTCCATTATTATTTTCTCTGTTCATGTCCGACAACGCCTAACCTAATAGAAATCACTTACCGCTCTATTTTTCACTAACTTTATCGGTTTACCGTTGAATGCAAGTAAAGATTTGCACGATAATCTTGAAATTAATGCATAACAATGGCAAAAACGGATATTAAAAACGCTATGTATATTACTTAAAACAAGAAAAAAGACTTGACTTCTATGCTTTGTTGGGCCCACTCGCAAGAACGCTGGAACACGTATCTCATGTGCAACATCAAGTCCTATCTTCCTATAAATTACTTTTCAGTAAGTGTACCTTGGTCATTTTCGATCATCCAGTAAGTTCTACGGGACGAAATATAATCAACTCTGATGCACCGTCTATAAAAGTCAATCCTATAAAATTTTCCCTTTTGGCTATATTAATAAAAAGACAAGAATGGGATTAAGTTTTACATATCAAGAACAAACACATCCGATACTGAAGAAGGCGAACGTCCCCCGACAGATCAAAAGAGCGAGAATAGAAGGACCAGAATGCACAAAAACCTTCAACAACACTTTCTTATATATCTTGAACTGATTGTTTTAGGGCGTCATTAATCATCCCTACGAAACTGATTAAAGGCACTTGGAGCATATATAGTACATTACATTCGACCACTTAGGACCTCCCATTAATCATTAGTTTGTTGAAATATTTCTTTCCCTAGTCAGCCAAGGTGAAAAATCGAAAATCGCGATTAAGTTTTACAAGGTCGAAATCCGTTTGATTGATGGACGACCCTTCGACTAGGTCCATTTTAATAATTAAATTGTAATCTTCACCGGTACAAACATCTGCATAGATTAGACGTTTCTTACAAGGATCAAGCGTCAATGTTTTCTGGATTAAATTAAGCGGTATAGTTATTATTAACAAAACAGAAGTTTATAAATTACGAGGGAACATCAATAAGGAACGAGCTAAAATAGTTTCGTTGGGGTTTTAAGGAAGGGCTTAGTTTATGCATGAAAGCATGTTTTGGGTAAGTTACATTCCGTGGAGTTTGAGACCGCTATGTGCTTAGCATATACATACTTTTTTTAATTTTTTTACGTCACAATTTAGTACAAATACTTATTTTTTGCACTGATCAGACGCAAAATCAGTGAACTAGCTGCACATTAGTCTTTCAGTTTCACAGACATATCACAACCTTAACTAAAAGGGCAGGTGTCTGGCAACTGGGAAAATAGACTTTTTAGGAATCGCGTTTGAACTCTCTGGCGGTCCTCCAAATGCCCCCACATCGGAAGCTATTATTGATTCCAAAAGTATTTCGATTTTTTCGATTCAAGGAACAACTGGAAAACGTTAGATCTATATTTGGATGTCTGCATTACGGATTCGACTGTTGTACAACAGAATATGTATCAACATTGCACAAACAGTTCATAGTCCTTTGGATCATAATTCATCTGTTCTTTTTTGTGCGGTTTCGAAAAAAAAATTGATAAAAGACATACAGGAACAAGAACTTATTATTTTCCTTCGGTAAAAAATCTGGCAAGAAAAGGTCCTGCTCACTCCTTCACTTGAACCGGAACCCCCACCCACTATCACCAGTTTGGAAAACTTTGTTTGCCCATCTCTGTACAGATTGACCAGGATGACCACAATACCAAGCTACGTTTTCATCATCCCGCAGGACTAAACAAAAATCTCAATCTCTACATAAAACACCACAGATGATGAGATGGACACCTGAACGGAAAAAATGAGGTTTGCGAGCATCCTGAATTGTTAGTTTTCCGATCACCCTTATCCACCGGTCCTTGTTTGGCAACACGCACTGAAGATGGCATCAAAAGGCAAACCCAGTCTGACAGATACAGCCAAGAAGATTAGGATATTTCTGAGATCTTCGTTAAATCAGTTCAAAACTTTCTTTTTGTTTTACCATTGGGTAGTCTTTGATATTAAATAAAGTCACCACTACTTCGACAGAGCTTACGCCATCCAAACAGCAGCCAATAAACATGCAGGATCAGATTTAAGCACGGGCGCAACCGGCTTAAATTAGATTTTTCGACGAATTCTTATCACTGATTCAGCAAGCATACATCAAAAGACACAAACAACATGTTGCTTCCTCTCAACAGCTCTCTTTTACAGTTTCACCAGATCTTTCTCGACTTAAACACAAGCTTACTAAACATCCATCGGGCTCAGAGACACCACAAAAGTCTACGGCACTCTATAACTCCTAAACACCGGCCCTTCTCAGGATTACTACACGCTACTACAAGATTGTCTTACCACTGAAGATGCGCCTGATAGACCAAAATGATAGGAAACGATGAAACTGCTGGTTGATCAGACATTAAGAGGAAATCTCACGATAATAGTTACTCGGACGAAAGCAAAGGGGATTCTTCGATAGTGTCTTCATTCTTCGCTAAGTCGAAATCTATTCTGTCGTCCTGTACAATGACAAAACTACAGAAACACCAAAATTGGACATGAAAGGATTTGTAAGAAACTGGCGAGCTTTAAAAGTTGTTTTGTCGTCTATGTCTTGTCAAATAAAATCAGCGAGAACAGGAGGACCCGAAACGAGTTCTAAAATATCAATCTAAAAAAATCAAATGAATTCAACAACACAACGTTCTTTGATAAATTGTTAGTGATGTTAATATTTCAGTTTTAGATCATACGTCACAGATGAATCCAAACGAGACAGAAAGAAAAGTGAATAAAATCTAGGGGCGCAAGACAGTAAGTTTATGCTAAAACAACCCTCACCAAATCAGGCAAACTCACATCCACAATTACAGTGAGCTAGACTCAGAGGAGATATAGGACTATACACCGATCAATGGCATCTGAGAAAACATCTACAGGGTGTCTGATAAATCTGAATGCGAACCATCCGTTCACTGGAGACTGAACCTGGGATAGAAAGAAAACCTAGGGAAAAGAATTGCAACAATTACAGTGAATGACATAGTACTTCTTAGTAGATGGATCGAGTTGATTGCACTGAACTAGTTAAGTACAACAAGCAGGACGGCTGCAGTGCTTGGGGACAAAAACCACCATGTATTACTAATCCATCATTATCATCATTCAGTTTTAGATATTAAAAAAAACTTTTTTAATTTCTTTCACTAAAAGTAACCGATTCAAATATAAAAATAAAATATATTTTAGGTGGAAGATAGTAGACCTAAAAAGAACAGGTTTAATGATGTACAATTTTTTAATTTGAGAAAAAAAAACAATTTACGTGAAGGAACATCCAACATTTGATTAGAAATAAAATGGAATAGAGGACAGCGAAGAATTTGTACATTTTATCAGCACTATCTAAGCAATTGAGACGATCAGGGTTGATGAAAAAAGTTTGATTTTGACATGGTTTGGCCGGTGGACCTCAATGTGAGTTGATTCTAGTTTACACGTCGAGCAAAGTTTATAAAGTTTCTTCTTTTATTAACCCATCCAAAACGAGAGAAGAAAAAAAAAAAACGAAAGAGTTTTGCGAAACTCCGGCTTATTTACGACTATGGCGATAATATAAAACCATACCATTTCACACCCGACCAGCCTCGGGGGCAAAGTTTAACACGGACGCCGTACTGCAAAAGTGTCTCTATAGATCAAGAACGGGTTCCGGAAAGGAGGGGGTCACAATCGCAATAATCCTGGGAAGAAGAGCACTGCATGATGCTGGGCCGATGCCAGCTGCGCCGTATCCCCTCATCCCGATTCCGGAACGCGGACCAATCTCTCATTCGACCCCCCATTGTTGCAACAACGGGTCTCGCATTGATCCCCGCCCGGTGCACAAAGGATTAGGACAGAGTGAATCGAGGAATGAATACTCGGTAACAATTCGAAATTACTGTATGAACTCTATCGGGGTCCTTTGAGGTGTATGATGACCCTCTTCGTGATCCTTCCGAGCTGAAAGGAAATCTCAAGCCCACACCATCAGAAAACAAACAGAATATTAAATGTTTATAAAACAGTGCTTAATTAAAAACTACTTATTTCTAACATGCCTCACACTTTCCATCCTCCTAACCAAACAGCGAATTTTAAAAGACAACGGAGAAGTTTAGAACAATAAGTAGACAATGAAGACGAACTTTTTTTGGCGAAATATGAAGAGACTATTTGAAAATCGATTTTGAAAAAAAAAAAAAAGATAGCACTTCAAGCTTGGCCAGATTCAGAAAATGAAAATAGAAATTTCGTTGTAAGAAAAGAAGAGGAGTCACTTTAGGCACCATGGTCTTTGTGAAAACATGACTTAATTTAAAGCTTAGTCAGTTTCAGACCCTGGAAGTGAAGATAGCAACTTTGTTATGAAGAGACAATTTTGACTACATCGACTTTGAGAAACATAAGTGCAACTACAAGCTCAGCCAGATTCAGACTCTAAAGATAAAAAAGAAATTTTGTTGTGGGGGTACCATAACATAATGGACAACGACTTTTGGAAAAACGACTTTAACATCAAGCTTAGCCAGATACAGAAGATGAAAATAGGAACTTTGTTGTAAGGAAAGAAGAGCAATCACTTCGGGCGATATGGACTTCGTGGAAAACATGACTTAATTTAAAGCACAATTTGTGAAAACATGACTTAATTTAAAGCTCAGCCAGTTTCAGACTCTGAAAGTGAAGATATCAACTTTGTTTTGAAGAAGGAAGAAGAGACAATTTTTTACGACATAGGCTTTAAGAAAAATAAGTGCATTTCAAGCTGAGCCAGAGTCAGACTCTGAAAATGAAAATAGAAATTTTGTTGTGGTGTAGGATTGTGTAGGTGTAGGATGTAAGGACCCAATTTTAGAGGGTCAACTTTTAAGTCCTGTAAAATTTGTCTTTCTGATATGACGTTGTGGTTGCCCGCGTCTCTAGGCTCGACATGAGGAGTTAAGTTAAATTTTGCTTCAGCCCACCACACTCAAAAGCGGTGGCATCAGGTTAACAATCAATATATGGAATTATCTACGCTTAAATGCTTTTAAACATGACGAATACCGAGCAATGATGACAATCATTATATTTTATCGTAATGGTTGTTAGTTTGGCTTGGTTGTTAATGACCCGGCTAATCTCCGTTATCCAGATGTGGCATAATACGTTGATTCAGTTTGCTTGACTTGTGCCCTACTGTAATCAATTCTAATTACACTTGATAAGTGTGTGAATACAGATGGGTCAAGAATGCCCATAGCAACATGGCAACATCGATCATTAATCGTGCCTCAAAAACCGCCAAGGCTGAAAATGGGAAAAACATGTCGGCATTATTGTAAAAAAAAATTATATTTTTGTAAGAAAAGGCATAACCGAAACCATTGTTAAGTAATAAATCGTGTTTTCAATAGATCCGAGTAACTCGTTAAATATCGCCTAATTAAAATGAAGACCCATTAAAAAATCTAATATAACATTAAAACTTTTTCTCCCATCTAACAATTGTGCAAATAAAACTGTTTTATAACCATTCCTCGGAGAATAATTAAAACTTCGTTTGGCTCTTTTCATCGGGACGAGCCACAATTAAGAGAAAAGTTGCCGTTTCATAACACTTTCGTAATTTTTTTACCCCATATTATAATTGCCTATTAACAGCTGAGACCTCACGACGCTTCCCTACCAATACGCCCAGCGGATCTCAAGTTATTAATTTCAAATACGATAAAAAAAGAATGGAAAAACCGCTGAGCTCGGAAAAATAGAAATGACCCTGACAAACTGTGGCAGGTTAAGAAAGACGTCGGTCCCTGGTTCACGGAAAATGGGTCAAAAAGGGAAAAGGTCATACTGACAAGACTACGCATAGGTCATACAAGAATTACGCACGGGCACCTTCTAGCAGGAAAGCGACCGCATAGTTGCCCATTATGCAAGGATAGAGTAACAGTCGAGCACCTTTTCAATTGTAGAAGGTTCGACGTTTATAGGCAATATGTTGGAATATCATCGGACCTGTGCGTAGTCTTGGGGCATGGCAGCGGGCACAAATCGCTGTACCGGTACCTCAGGGCTATAGGGATTTTCAAATGTATATCGTTTATGTGTGTTTGTGCTGTGCTTGTGTTGTGTGTAATGTGTTTGTGTGGTGTTTATGTTAATATATTAGGATGAATGTAATTTATTAGCGTGAAAAGAAGGGGTTATTTACCCCGCCCCGAGGAATATCGAGTACTCTGGGTTAGTGTGTGTTGTCTGGGGAGCAAAAGTAAGTTATTAGCGCGAATGGGGTGGGTTCGGCCCCGCCCCGAGGAATATCGAGTACTCTGGGGTGAGTGTGTGACGTCTGGAGAGTAAAAGTAAGTCATTAGCAAGAATGGAGTGGGTTCAACCCCGCCCCGAGGAATATCGAGTACTCTGGGCGAGTGAATGCGACCAGACCTATATGTTTGTGGCGATATATATGTTATGTATTGTATGTTGTGTATCTATTCTTAAATTGACAACCTGAAGTACTNTATATAATAGCTGAAACAATACTAATTTGCGGAACTAATGAAGTGGCCATGCCTTACAGACGTCATGACTCAATGTAACTTTTGATCCATTGTCTAAAACGTAACAAATTACAATTATAAAAAGTCAAAATTAAATTAACATTGTTAAGCCATCCGTGACAGACATACTGATGATCTCCTAGGGAGAGGAGTTTGTTGTTTCCTAAACACTGCAGCCTCTTGGCTTATTGTTTCCTAGATTCTTAGTTTAGTTTAATTTATTCGATTCTTCTTTTAAAAATTATTCGGTCATGGTTATTGCTGCAAATTCTTTTCCCAGGTCTTCTTGATACCCTGGTTTTCACTCTATTGGTTGATTCGTATTCGAACATCCTCCGCATTGCATAACCTCCAAATGGGGTCATTGTATAAAGATATTTTCTCACTGTTTCTAAGTGTAGTATCCTTATTTCTGATTGATCCTCTTGATTTTACTAGGTGTCTACACAAAACCAACAATAACTAAGGTCCGAGTGAAAACTATTTCTGATATAATCTATAAAAAAAAACCTATGTCCATGGCAATTATGGCAGTTTAAATTTTGTCAGATCTTTTCTGGGGCGATGAACCTCCACTGAATCAGCTGAAACCTTGGCTTGTAGGTCACATATTTTGGGCACGGCAATGTATGACCACCTGTTTATTTATGTATTTTTTCCTCCGGCCGGCTAACTTGCTCATTAGCTCGGGTCATTGCTCGCATCTCTCGTTTGTAAATCCTTCTCGCATTTCTGTAATAGTCTTTGACACGTTAATATGACGTCACAATGCGTTTCATATATTGATCGAACTAAACAGGTTCTTGGTGATGTTCTCAATGTTCCCTCCCGCACGTGGTGGATTGGCGAATTTTTTGATTATTTACAAACACACACTTTCATAACATCCATCCTAATATAAATATTTATCTAATCTATACGCGGAGGGGCTCGGTGTACTGATGTATATCTGAAGATCCCACCCCACACCTAAAAGGAGGGCCAGTATGATGTAGTAATTTTTCTGGCCTCCTTCCAATCACGCCAATAAATACATTCACTCGATGTATACAAATCCGATTCATCCAATAGACCAATTCTCCTAACCTAAGTTGTTTGATGGGCCTGTGGAGTACTACACATTCTTCGACAGCCACGTCCATTCATACATAACCACTCATACTAATAAATACATTCATACTAGAAAGGCAAAAGCACTTCGACAGTATTATTACAACCGAGATACTACATATATATTATTCCCTACACTAACCCGGTGGGCCTGTGAGTTGCTGGATATTCATACACAGTCGCATCCACGCATACTAAACCACTCACGCCAGTAAATACATTCGTACAATTTAAGGGGTATGAACCACACGTGGGGACTTATGTACGGTTCTACGCATTATTGGTCTTAAATACGATAAAAGCTTATCTTTGTAATCGCTGTTATGCCTAAGAACTTTTGACATGTCGGATGGCAGGTCGCAGCTCCTTCTGTCTGGCGCTAGTTGTTCGCATTCTTGTTAAATATGCTTCACTGTTACAATCGCGCCATACAAGGAGCAAATCCTGAGTCTCTTTCCAATTAGGAGGTGGACATGTGTTAAGCGAGTGTGGCCTCAGTCGTGTTAAAATGATTATATCTCTTTTCCATTTTTTCCCAAGCCCAGGGTTTTGTTTTTGGTTTCAGTGCGTTTAACTTTTCAGTCATACTTGCCATTCTCTGCAGCTTGACTACCTGTTACATAGCAAAATACAACCCTAACTTAGCGCTTTTCGGTTGAGCTTCGTCCACCTTTTCTACTGAGGAAGGCAACAGTCAATTCAGTTACCAATAAAATGATCAAATGCAACTTAATTTGTCCTAAACCGAGCTTGCACAGGAATTGTCTCATCCTGATGGATGATACCGCCCGAGACTGGATGTCTTTGCTTACAGGTCAAACTATTCTCGGCAAATAAAAACTGAATCAAATATGACAAGCTATCAGGTCAGCGGTAAATGATCACTAGTTGAGTTCCTCCATTTTTCTTTGCTACTGTGGAAGGAAAGACCGAACTCAAGTGTCATGGAATTAGTGATTATTATTAAACTGCATTTCTTTCTAAACGAATTCATTCTTTAGTTACTGGACCAGAAAATAATAACCGTAATAATTCGGTTATGCCTTCCCGTGGAATAATTTTTTCCATCTCGATTTAATAAAAAAAATTCTGAAACGGAAAATATCATCGGATAAGTGAGAATGAAACAGACAATACAGCAGTGATGAAACACATTTTACATAGTCGTTTCCGAGGGAATGTGATATAATTTCCCATGTAAGTGATGCAATCGGCCATATCGTAAACTCTAACGTTCACAGGCGTTGTGGTTTTAATCTCGACGTATTCCAACAGTCGTGGAAAATGGTTTATTCCTTGTCATAATTACAACTTTCTGGATGTTACGATGTCGAAACACATCTTGGTTTATCGAGTCGGTTTATCCGGGTAAACTTGAATCGGATGGAGCACGGGATGGGTTTGATTAAAGTTTGAACCGGCCCTCATTCAGTGAATCCTCGTCAACTATATTTCAATAATCCCCTTAATTTAGTCTTCCGCCTTCTGATTAAACCTGGAAACGATCTCATCCGCCTTCCAACATACAAGACAATCTCATGAACTTGTTTAAAAAAGTTTTTTACTCGAAATCCCCTTTTTTTAAATCTTATTCAATAAACCTAATACAAGGAAAGTATTTCCCGGCGAGTTCAATCGGCAAAAGGGCGTCTACGGATTCCAAAGGCATTAATATTTATCATCTCGTAAGAAAAATTTCGTCCCTCATGAATGTTCCATGGAGAAAGAGAAGAAAATGTACTTACGGATTATTTTCAGAGGGATAATCCATTAGAATACATTGTGTTATTGGAACGGCCCCCTTTGATACATTACCCACTATAACAGAACATAAATGACTTTTAAGTCTGGTTTTGTCAGCTAAAGTTTCCACTTTGATTACTTCGAAGTATCTTATATACGATTGTGCACTCTGATAAATTCCTTTTAATAAATCTTTACGTGTGTGATAATTCGTGTTAAACCTGGTGGAAGGACTTTTGAACTGATACATTAACCGTTCACTAGAGAGATTTTCAAGAGAGAACAACTTTTCAGTAAACAGTCCTGGCAAGAGGAAACAAAACAACGGAACTTCCAGAAACTCTGAAAGAGAGAAAGTTAGGTACTTAGGACACGTTATTAACAAACTCTTAAAGCTGATAATTGAAGGAAAGAGACTGATTGGTTAAGGAAAAAAATATGATGGTTGATGTATTTTAGAAGACAAGTGCTTGTTGGTTGACCGTGAGGTGGATTAAAACCAAAAATGGCCAACTGAATGATTAAAGCTCACCAGGAAAAAAGCTACCTATTAGACAGCATTCAAATATTGGCAAAACTATGCATCACAGGGACTAGTAACAACACCATCAGCTAAGATGAAAACCCCTTTAACCTCCATTGGGACAATGACAAATTTGGAAACAGATTCAAATAAACCAAAAATATCTGCTCGGACTCTGAATTGCCTCATGGGCGGTTAAGTAGAGTATTTTGGGTCTCTATTAGAGCCATGTCAGACATTGGGGAAAATAACAAAATTACCTGGGTACAGGGCAACGAAGAGGCCGACCAATTGGCCAAGGAACGTTCGATGGGGAATACCTATTGGCCCTGAACCCTTTTGTGGCTTACCAAACTACACACACAAACAATGGATTAAAAATAAGTACATGGGAATGTAGCCCAGGACAAAGGCATGCAAAAAAAGTTTATCAACAGACCATCGCCGAAACTAACGGCAGAACTATTAAATCTAGGACGTGCTAGGACTAGAATAATATTTGGACTGGTATGTAGACACTGCAGACTCCGGAGTCATTGCGTAGGTCTAAGTAGGCTGAGATTCCTAATCCTGGAAGAGGAAAACCCAGGGACTAAAGGATTCGGGTGAAAAAGCTTTGGGGTCTGGTAAAAAGCCTTTAAGCTTAAGGAGCTCTAGATAAAAAAAAAATAGAGATGCACAATAGACCAATACTGGTCGCGGTGTGCAGGTCGTAAAAAGGCCGGCATCCATTTAATCTAACCAAATAAACTGATGGAAAAAATTAACGGAACCATTTTTAAATTTTGTATTTAGGTTTATTAGTTTTATTCATATTTTGCAAAAGAAAAATAGGACAACCTACTTTGGTGGCCATCACTTTTTTTCCAAAATAAGATTCCGTTTTGGTATGCCCTATCGGTGTTGTATTACAAGGCGCATTTCATGGGCGCATAATCACATGGCACAAAAATATGGTTCATCGTATCAGCTTATGAACTACGTATTGATCGATTAGGTCTAAATGTGTGGAAACGTCCTGCCATACTCAATATATGCTTCAAGGTCTCGGCAGTTGAACGTCATCCGCAGATTTGAACTTTGTCAGAAAAATGACAAAAAGTTTCCAACAACTTCCATTATTTTTCTTCTTACCAAAATCCTAATACCGTGTTGGTCAAAGAAAAACGTAATATTTTCACAATCTGTACTGAAACATGTATATGATGGCATATACAGGATAAGACCTATTTTGATCAAATTTAGCTAGTACGTTGAATTCATCCCACTTTGTACAACAATGCAAAACTACCTAGTCACGTCTTCTTTTTGCCGGCACACATAAAAACTCAAAATCTGCCATCTTATATGCACATTCCGGGACCCACGTGTTGAGCTTTTACGTCCTCTGAATAATTTCGATTGTCTTGAAACTGTCATTCCACTAGGGAGAAATCGTAACTTTTCTGACAATTTGATGGGGATGTTCTTCGCCATGACTTCTTCATAAAGTCGAATGATGTTGATGGGTGACCTTCACAGGGTATCTCCTGGAGAAAATTTACTCAAAAATCACTGTGTTTATTAGAGGACGATAAATATATTGCGATGTATCAACAGGTAACTTTAATCTTCTTGAAAGTGTTCTAATAAAAAAACGGACATTTCATGCATAACGAGTAAATAATTGGGTAAAAAGCCAATAATGAGAATTTTAAGAGATATCCAATACTGAACCAAATCGAGAGATGTAATAAATGGCCTTTTTTTGACCATAAATTACATGACCTTTTTTGATTAAATTTAGCCAATACGTTGAATTTATTATTTCACCCCACCTAATACAACAGTAATACAAAACAACCTAGACTTCTTCTTTTTTCGGCAAAACTCAAAATGTGCGTTTCACGTTAAATCAGCACATCCCGGGACCCACGTGTTGAGCTTTTACCTCCTCTGAATAATTTCGATTGTCTGAAAACTGTCGTTCCACTAGAATCGTGATGTTTCCGACAAGTTGATGGGGATTTTCTTCGTCATGGATTTTTCAAAAAGTCGATAGATTTTGAAGGGTAACCTTCATCGGGTAACTCCCAGAGAAAATTTACGTACAACCCAGTGTGTTAATTAACAGAGTCACTGGGCGTGTCTCCACTCACGTGTTTTTGAGTTATTCAAATCGTTTCGGCATTGCGCCATCTTCAGTGAGGAACTGTCTGACACTTGGAGTAGGGTTTATATCATTGGATCTGTCGCTTGTCGCTGTGGGCGTGGTCAGCTATGAGGATGATTATTTCCGTCGTCAGTTATGTGCGTTGTTAGTTTTTGTCTGTTTCTGGTATCGGTTTTGATGTATTCTTCTGAACAAGTTCGGTTTTTGATATGTAGTGTTTTATGGTGTGAGGTAGTGTGTGAATGTTTGTTCATACGTATGTATGTAATGAATGGTGATTAGTGACCGTTAATCGATAATTATTCAGAAATCGTGAGATGCGGTCTGGTGTGATGTAGGTTTCCGAAAAACATTTTCTTTATCGTGCCAACGTTTCGATCTTTATTGATATCATCTTCAGGGCTCAAAGTGTTTGTCTTCTGTGTAATTGTGCCATTCTTGCGTGTCGTGTTGGCACTCTCTTTACGATCTCAATAAAGATCGAAACGCTGGCACGATAAAGAAAATGTTTTTCTGAAACCTACATCACACCAGACCGCATCTCAAAATTTCTGAATAATTAGTTTGTATGAAACGTTTATATGTTTTCTTTATTTAAGTGTATTTGTTTGTATATCTCACGATTCTCTAGTACGTTGAGTTTTCGTCCTTATCCGTTGAGTATTTAATTCGTGTTTGTTTCTATTGTGTCTGGTTTGTGGTTGTGATGTATTAAGAGTGCAGCGTTAGAGAACGATAGATATTTTGCGGTATATCAACATGTAACTTTATCTTCTTTAAAGTGTTCTTTTAAGAAAACGGACATTTCATGTATAACAATTAAATAATTGGGTACAAAGCCAATAATGAGAATTTTAACGGATGCCCAATATTTAACCAACTGAAAGTACTTTATAATCGAATTGGAGAATAAATCAAAAGGTTGGGATGTGTAATGAAAAGTTGCAACGGCGAAATTAATTAATACAGGGCTAATTAAGTTTATTGTGACAACTTTCTATGTTTGCATTTCTATCTGAAAGCTCTGCGGCTTTTTTTAGCCAATTTACCTCCGAACACGCCCGATAATGAACTCATCGTGAATTACCGCATTGTAGCAAGTTGTAATAAACTCCGACATTCTGGAAATGGGCTCGGGTAAATGATTCACGGCTGGAATTGGGCTGATGTTGAATTATGTAGAGTTTGAGACCGGTGCCGGATTCGGGTTTGAATGTTGCACGCGATTAATCGGCGCCTGCAAACCCGCAGCAACAATTCGGAGGCGCGATGGGAAAAAAAAACTGTTAAACCCTTCAGAGGAATAGCCGAGAACCGGCTTTTAAAAAGTAATGTTGAAGTCCATTCGGCTTTCATACTCCGAGGCACTTCCCCGTCGACTTAAAAAGCTTACATCCATCAACCGCATTAACTTTGATGTCACTCCCATGAACTATATCCGCAATGCTGGGTTAACCCAAAATTTCAAAAGAGTAAGCATTTACATTATTCTCTGCTTATTTATTGTTTTCTTTATGTACACTGCCAGAACCAACCAACTCTATGTACTTAATTGGCTATCATATAGTACCATAATATAGTACAGCTAAGAAATCCCGTTTATCTCGGAATCCAAACCCACGGAAATTAAATGAGATGTCAGAAATGGCGTCAACTAATACTTTCGCACGTTCCTTCCTAATTGATACCGGTGCAGGAAAGTCCGGCAAACAAAAATGTAAGGCGAGCACCTTAATGTTGGTTTTTTATGCTGCTAACGAAGAGAAAACCCTTCTCTAAACTTCGGATGGGAACAGAACACACACAACAACAAAACAACGACCAAATGAAGAATATTAATGAAATAATGAAACATCCAAAACTGAACAATGTAATAAAAAAGGAACATGTTTTATCCCATTATAATGTTGATAATGAGGACATTCGCTAGAAACCATAATTGTCTCATTATGATCGTTATAAAAGAAGATCGTTAGTTAATGGAACGGCCTTAATTAAAAAAAGTAATTAAAAAGTCAAATTACACAAAATCCCGGCATCAAAGTTAAATATAGAGAAACTAACTAACAAAATTAAACTAACAATTTCTTTGCAACTTCTCATGTAATTTATGGAGATTTTTTCGAAGAAGAGAGAGAAAGAGACAGGTAAACAGAGATCAATAGAAAGGTAGAGTTGGTTAAATATATACAGATGGAGAAAAAGAATACAATGATAAATACGTAGATACATAGTTAGAGAGAGAGGGAAAGATAGAGAGAGGAGAAGGAAGAAAGAAAAGGAAAGGAAACAGGAAAGAATTAAAGTGATGGGTATATAGACAGAAATGAAGCGAAAAAAATTAATAATAAACAGAAAGAAGAGAGAGAGAGAGAGAGAGAGAGAGAGAGAGAGAGAGAATTCGTATCAGAGATAGGAATGAAGATAGACAGATAAAGCAAAAAAGAAAGGGTAGGAGAATGGAACAGAGGGAGAGAGAGAGTGAGAGTGAATGAGAGAGAGAATGAGTGAATGGGAGGAAGGAAGAAGAAATTGTACTGATTCTGAATAAAGGAAGGAAAAAAAGAAAGAAAAGTAAAGTAAACAGGAGAGAATGAAAATTATTGGTATACAGATAGAAATGTAGAGAAAAGAAATTAATAATAAACAGAGAGAGCAGAGAGAGAGAAAGAGGGAGAGAGAGTGAGAAATAAAATGAGAAGGAAGGAGGAAAAAGAAAGAGATTAAACTGCTAAAATATTTATTATTTTTCCTTCTCGAAGGTGGGATAATAGGTCATCTCTGAAGAAAGACCTATTAGATGACCTATTATCCCACCTTAGAGAAGGAAAAATCGTAAGTTAAACTGTTGAGATCGAAATATAAGAAAACATCGTTGCTAAAATATTCCTATGACGAAAACTGTTTGAATTGAATTTTATCCTGCTTTGACAAACTTTTCGATCCTTCCTTTCTGAAAACGAATCTTATTTATTTCGGATTCTTTTGTGAATTTTTACTCTATGAGCAACCAACAGGCGATTGTACCAAAGACAGTTCATTGATAACAGTTAATTGCGTGAATTTACCTAATATTAGAAAAAAGTGCTCTTGCTCTGGGGTTTTTAAAGTGGTTTAAAAATTGAAATGTAAATAAACATAAATCGATATTAACGTTGTATGTAGAAAGAAACAAATCGATCATGAAAAAACTAGTAACTCGTTTATGACAAAATACAATAAACAAGTCATGAATTTGATAACTTTAATACTTCACAAGTGGGTATACAAAGAAAAAGAAGAATAAGTTGAAAATCTCACTCTCAATGAGAAAAGCACATTTTTATCCAATACTTGTTTAATATCTATTTGCAGAAGCAGTAGAGGGACTTAGTTGAAAATAGATCTTCTCCCCAGGGAAAGCCTTTATAGTTATCGGATGAACGTTCAGACGACCTATGCCCTTTTATCATACGTGGAGCTAAAAGATTGTTTCTTAAACAAGATAGTTTACGTTAAAATACTATATTAACGATTTTTCGGAAGGGGAAGCTTGAAAGCACTCTGTATAATTAAATCGATGTTTTCGGTCTGCGTTGAAAATGTCAAGCACTTTGCCAGAGTATTTGAGCATTGCTCCTCCAGATCCGGACCAATCAATGGATATTTAGCTTTAAGCCTGTAATCCACCCCCTTTATTCTGACCGCATTCCAAGTAGACCTTCGAAGACAAAAGACATTATAGATAATGGATCAAGGGTTATTATACACAAAAAATAACACTTTTCTCGCAATATTTCGATTTAAAGGTTGGAAAAATTCGTTGGACGTCCGAAACTTCGGTAAGGCGATAAGTCTGGATTTATTTCAAGACAGTGAAAATCACGCCATATCTTTCCCGGGGTTTTATCTTCCCCAGCCCAGGGTGGCGATTGCGATAAAGAGACGGAATGAGAGCAATTTGCCTCCCACTCCACATCCAGGTCAATAATCCGCGTACCAGATTCTCAACTCTAGTTTCCTCAGATTCATCCCTCGGGCGGGCTAAAAGCCTTCTATATATAGGTACAAAGGGTTCCTCCTTATCCATGGATCACTGGAGATGCTGAACCGCCCTTTAAGCCCGAGCTTCCGACCGCGGATGATCGATCCCCTGGAAGAGGGCCATCGACGTAACCAAAGTAATGATAGGAATTCCTCTTCACACATTTCCATCGTCTTAACAATTATGTTATTCTGTATTCATTGAAAAAAAGTTAATTGAGAGAAAAATTCTTTTATGAGATCTTGTGAAATATTTGTAATAAAAGTGATCAAGCAATATTAATCGGACATTTGTACCTGGCGGTTTTGCGTTATTCTGATTATATTTTGTTCTTTCCAGCGACCCTTTTTCCCGGCGTATTTAAAGGGCACTCCTTTTAGATGGCAAAGACTTTCATGCCACCTCTAACCATCAGGGCGAAAATGTTTTACAAAACAAAGTTTGACAATTTGGTGCATTATGAGATCCTAATTTAGACAGAAGATTTCGATACTATTTAAAATATAAACAAATAAAGAGAGGGAGGAGAGAGTGAAAGAGAAAAAAGGGAAAAGAAGAAGAAAAGAGGGAAGCGGAGAGAGAGAGAGAGAGAGAGAGAGAGAGAGAGAGAGAGACAAAGGGAAAGAGGGATAAAGAATCTTGTGAAAAGAGAGAGAGAAAAAGAGAGGAGAGGGAGAGAGAGAGAAAGAGAGACAAAGGGAAAGAGGGATAAAGAATCTTGTGAAAAGAGANAGAGAGCGAAAGAAAAAAATAAAAAGAAAGAAAGAGAGAGAGCGAGATATATATAAATTGGAAGGGAGAGAGTAAAAGAGAGAGAGAGAGAGAGAGAGAGAACCAGAAAAAAAAGAACAAGAAAGAGTGAGGGAGAGTGAGAGGGGAGAGAGATATGTGTACAAATACTGAGTTGAAAGCTTATGTAACCGCAGAAAATATGAGAAAGTTTTAGTCATTTATATGCATCGAATATTAAAATATCCAAATTAATTATTGTTTATTAATTATTTTAACAATTCGTGCAACTACTAGTTAGTTGGCCATTCGTACCATACTTATTTTAGGGATTGTAATTAACATCGTTTATAGACTAATTTGCGATCGTTGACAAATTGATTTGAATTTATGGATATTAATGGTGACATTACGCTAAATTTAGCATAAATGGGTATTTGTATTGGCTGAACTTATGATAATCAGACGCAAATAGTATATCTAACGTAGAATGGACGGGTATTTGATCTCGACCACTGTATATTCAAATTTATTTGTATTAATGAGTGGTGTTTAGTGACATTTAGATAAAGATTATTTGGAGATCGTGAGATCGTACCAGACCGCATCATAATCATTTATTTGTATTGTGCTTGAAACCATCTGTTCAACATTGTAAAGAAACGTTTATGTTTGTAGGTTTTGTAAATTGTTAATAATAGTTTTAAAATCCTGATGAAGGAAATATATTCTTCGAATGCTCGAAGAAGGAATTTTGCTTTTTTCTTTGAGATTGGCTTCATCCTATTTTTAATAAAAAATTATTAACAATTAGGTAGAGAGAGTGAGGGAGATAGATAGATAGAGATAGAGAGAGAGAAAGAGAGATAAAGAATCTTGTGAAAAGAGAGAAAGAAAAAGAGAGGGAGAGACAAGCGGAGAGAGAGAGAGAGACAAAGAGAAAGAGGGATAAAGAATCTTGTGAAAAGAGAGAAAGAAAAAGAGAAGGAGAGAGAGAGAGAGAGAGAGAGAGAGAGAGAGAGAGAGAGAGAGTCCGATGTTTAAAGAGTTAATAATAAAATAGAAAAAGGGGTAGATAGCAAGTATCAAATGTTATTACACTGTAATTTTCCTCTAAACGAAAGAAAGTTTCTCTTCAATAACCAGGATAACAAAACATTTTTGTAAGATTAGTTCTAGACGAAGAATCCGATTCGGTACACCAATAAAGTCGTCCAATGATCCTGGAAAAGCCAAATGAACTTCCATTAAGGTCATCCAAGCCGTACTTCACCCTGAAGGCGATTTAGCGGGATTAAGGGGAGTCTCCTTTAATAAACTGCTTCTTGAAATAGGACGAGGCAAGGCACACCGAATGCCGTCTTACGATTGTATACAGCTATTAAGAAAATTAAAAAGATGCAGTATTCTTCTAAAGAAAAGAAGAATGGTAAGCGTTCTAATATTTAATCGCCGACACGGCTGAAAACGATCTGAACTTCTAACTTCCGTCGTGCCTTGCCAACTCAACAAATTCTACTCCAGACTTTTCCTCGGAAAAATCAATGCATAATTAATTGGAATATCGCGAAAAGAAAAATTTAATTGGGCGATAGAAAGATCTGCGTGATGAAGCGAACGATATTTGATTTTAAATCGGATTAGTTCGGGTCCCTGGGAGTTAATCTTGTTAACTGAGCTAATAGGAGCAGATTATCGACCTTTTACGACGATGATTTTAAAGACATATAAATCATAATTCATTAACGCCTTGTTTTCACTCAAAAAATCCTCCATTCGGCAATAAAGGCAATAATTCTGATAAGCTTGTTTTCGCGCTACGTTAAAACATCAGACTTGTGTAATTACTGAAAGCTTTAGATTACGTGGTGATAAAAAGTAAACAAATTTAAAAAAAAATTCTGTTAGGTGCGGAAAGTACTATTCGCGCCTGGTTCTAAAATTGGACAAAACAAATAACATTTGTGGGAATTTAGAACCAATGACATGCCATTTCCACAATAACTACCAATAATTCTGCAAAAAAATAGGCTAGTTTTTATCGTGGACAACCTAGTTCCCTAGTTCGAATCTGGCTCGTGACAATGACTTTTTTATCTCAACTAAAAACCTTAATTAATTGAAATACATTAATTGGTCAAGCGCATCACTAAAAACTAGTGAATTTAACTAGTTCCCTTTGTTTTACTTTCAAAATTTTTCCTTCTTATTTTTACTACATATATGTCATTTTTTATTAATTTTTAAAAAATACATTAATTACGTAAATAATAATGAAACATAACATTAAATTAATGAATAATATCTTCTATGCGATCGATCAGCCTTTACTATGTAATAAGGTGTGGGTTGTGGTCAGAAAAAAAAATTCTTTTGTACCAACGCCTACCTTTCGTCGATATATTTCGTCTTCTTCAGAGCCTACAGGTAACAATATTAATTAATTATTTCAATTAATTATTCTTTTTATGTAAGGTCTTGGTTCTCAACTCAACCTACAAACTTTCGAATTTTCATTTTTTTGCCATTTAAAAAAAATGTTATAAAATAAGTAATTTAGTCAAAGACCACTAAACATAAATGGATTAATCTTAATTAATTTTACATTTAAGTATACATTCCACAGCTTGATTGACAATTTACAGGTAAGTAGTTAAAATTTTTACCCATGTTAAATAACAAAAACCACATCATCACTACTATTTAAAATATGTCTATATAACACAAGTCTAGCAATAAATAATAATAATAAATGTGTGGTGGTTAATGACCGTTAATCGATAATTATTCAGAAATCGTGAGATGCGGTCTGGTGTGATGTAGGTTTCAGAAAAACATTTTCTTTATCGTGCCAACGTTTCGATCTTTATTNATCTCAATAAAGATCGAAACGTTGGCACGATAAAGAAAATGTTTTTCTGAAACCTACATCACACCAGACCGCATCTCACGATTTCTGAATAATTAATAAAAATAAATTTCAATTAATTAAGGTTTTTAGTCGAGATAAAAAAATCAGTGTCACGAGCGAGATTCGAACCCACTACCTTCGGCTAGATATGCCGCTACTCTACCACTTGAGCTATCGTGTCCTTGATCCCCTCGGATTGGTCAAGCGGACCACGAAAACTAGTGAATTTATTAAAAATAAAGTTAATAGGTCACATCTATCACATGATTAGAACAAAATTAAGGTTTTATATTGTGGGAGGTCACACATACACTGCCACAACAGATTCCCCCCTTTATTACTGTTCTACCTCAGCTTGTTTTTAATAAGTAGATAAATGATTTTCAATTTTTTACGTATGTGCATTTTTTAATCTTTTAAAGAGGGTTCGCAACATGCAGAGCCTTGGATTCGAACCCAGGCCCTTTACCTTACGCCTAAACCGTTGCGGCCACCGACGCCCCCTAATGTGTATTGTTAAGAAGGAAAACATCCATAATCTATTATCGCTCTAATGGTATCTTTGTAAAATAGCAAGGCAATTGTGCAAAAGCTCGTGTCCGTGTCACTTGAACTGAAAAAGCGGACTCACTGGTAAAAAGGCACCACCAGAAAAAACTTTAGATAGCCTATGAAAAAGTTACAAAACTTTTTCGAAATGCCCCACTTTTGGGATAGGCGCATTCTCAGGGGAATTAACTAAAAGGAGTTGCTCCTGGATAAACTTAAGTTGACACAAATATTGTCAGGCAAAGGTCGATATAACGCACACCGCAGAAGGCTGACATCCTTATCGTTAAAAATATTACTGAAAGTAAATGTTAATTGTATAGTTGTGTCAGTTAACAACATGCTAACAATTTTATAAAGAACATGTATTATAAAAATGGGACATGTTAAATATATCTTAATTTACGGAAAATATTTCCATTTACACAGTATGTATACATTACAAACCTCATAATAGAGGCATTTACAGATATAACAAATACATTATACATAATATAATCCGAACTGAATATATACATGATTCCTTCAGTGGTTTAGAATTGACACTGATTCTTTTTTATAAGTTTTGTGACTGGTAAAATATATATAGTTGGTCGTTTGCAGTTTAGTATTTTTTTAATTTATTTATTTTGGATGAGGGTTCGCAACAGCGGGGTGCCGGTGTTTTTGAAAAAAAAGCCCATTTGTAAGTATTTCGGGTTCGAATGTAGGGCCGCTGGATTCGAACCCGGGACCTTTACCTTACATGATGTGCGCCGTGTAACGCCTAAACCGTTGCGGCCACCGACGCCCCCTTTTAGTATCTTATAAGCCCTTTCCAGAGGAGAATTTTTCATATAATTGTTTTTATGGTGTGCTATATAAAACAACTCTGTTAGTCTATTTCTATACAGGTACATGAAATTTTATCTTTTCTAGTAGAGAGCGGCATTTAATTATATTGTTAATTATTTTGAACAATATGAGAGAATCAGTCATTGATCTTCTAGATTCTAGAAAAATTTATAGTTAATTTTGATCTCAGTTGAATGGATTGGCCATATGGTTCAAGACGTATTTGTAGTTTACGTACCACAGAATCTTAAAAATTTGTTTTGCACTTTTTCTAATGTATGTAACATAATTAGTGTAGTAGGGTGACCAAACAGATGAGTTATACTCTAAGCGGGACCTGACCAAAACAATAGGTTTTAATGACATTAATGTTATTTACATTAGTTACATTACGCCTAACAAAACCTAGCAATTTTAGGCTTTTTTTAAAAATATATTCTATATGTTCAAGGAACGTTAACTTAAAATCAAAAATTACCCCTAGGTCCTTTAGGAGTCTAGTGAAGAAAGTTTAATATCACAGATCTTATAATCAAAGATTAGAGGGCATCGAATACCATGGAAGCGTATTAAATTGCATTTTTTAATATTAAGTTCTAAACAGTTTTCTGAGCACCACGTCACTAAGTTGTTTAATTCTGTTTGGATAATATCACAGTCGGTTGCACAATCTATGGCTGTGTAAAATGTAGGTCATCCGCAAATAGTTTAAATTTACAATTTTTATAACATGATTTAATGTCATTTAAAAATATATTAAATAATTTTCAATTAATTAAGGTTTTTAGTTTAGATAAAAGTTAGTGTCCGAGTGGATCGAGGTCACGATAGCTCAAGTGGTAGAGCAGCGGCGTATCTAGTCGAAGATCGTGGGTTCGAATCACGATCGTGACACTGACTTTTTTATCTCAACTAAAAACCTTAATTAATTGAATGATATTAATTGGTCAAGCGGACCACGAAATTAGTGAATATTAAATAATATAGGTGATAAATGTCCTCCTTGCGGATACCGATGAATATGTTATTTATACGTTACAAGGATGTTACAGTAAAAGAAAAGAGTAACGTAAAAAACCGGACCCAGTATCTCATGTCATCGTCCTTGCCATAGGTTTTTCCATTTTCATGTTGAACATGGTTTATTTTCCAGTTCTTCTTATCATTGGATGGAAAAGGGATCAACACCTTGATGCACTCTTGCATTAGCTGTTGTTTACTCAGTTTTTTGTGAGGCTTTTGTTGCAAAACAACATAATAAGTGGTTGATTCCAAGTTGGTTCCATGTCTTGGTTACGATAAAGGTTTTGTATGTATTTTTATTAGTTTGGTTTATTACTCCCCTTTAAACCACTTCCAGGAATTCAGATTTGCTCTCATAATGTTGTTGGCAAACGATGACAGAATGTAAATAATAAAGGCAATAAAGTTTACTTTGGTAGATAGTAGCAAATTATGGGAATTAACAACGAAACAAATGAAATGCGTTTTTTCAAACCTTTTGCCATAACTTTGTCATTTTTTGACCAATTTAAAATCCTATTTCACCATTGTTTTCAGCGTAAAAATTAGAAAATGAATTGGAGTAAACAATATTAAACATGTATTTTTTGTTTGGTTGGTAGCGTCATTGGTTCAAGAGAAATTCGGACCATCTAAAAAGGGCACCCTGGCCTATTCCAGCATAATGATTTGTCTCTGTACATACCCAGGAATTTCGAAAAAAGTCTCATTGATTTATCCACATCCAAAGTCTCTCCTTGGACTTACCTTTCCATCTTTTCAGTTCTTCGGCCGGAAAGGCACTTAAACATTAAGAGATAGGGATGAAAGAGGTGGCTACAAGGACTGGGACAACGGGAATCTTGGATCTTCTACGAATCTTAGCGAGCCTCATGCATGAAGTATTGTTCCACCAGATATTGTACTCATTGAGGATCTATTTTTGGATGTATCCTTTTTTGTGGCAACTTCGGTCTTCGGATTCATCCCGAGGACTACGGCTCCCGTGCCTCTATCCGATTTTGAGCCGTCAGTATACCAGTAGGAATTGGCCTCCGGAGGTATTCCTTTGGCCCACTCTTCGCTTTCTGGTATGAGTGCGTTGTTTTATATTTTGGAGTAGTGGCAACGACTGGTGTGCCTAATCAGGCATCTTCCTGTATTTCCAACTCAGTTATCATTTTTCGTTGACTGCCTATCCTCGCAGATGGTTGTCATTTATGAGCCTGTGACCCGCTGCTCTTATTTCTCCTTGGATTAGAATATGGAGAGGTGGAAAATTTAACAACACTTCCAAAGCCGTAGTTGGCGTGTTACTTATGACTCAATTGGCCCTGAGGCAAGCTTTTCTTTGATCACCCTAACCTGCAAGGCTTGAAGGTCTTCATTCACTATACCACCGGTCAATTTGAACGAGCAGATGGGATGCATGTGAGGGCAAGCGCATCTCGAAAATTGGGACTGTGCAGTGGGTGCTCCTAGGAGACTCTAGCAGACCCTTTCCAACCCTTGATTGCAAGGGGGTTACCATGCACAAAATAATGGTGTAGCCTTGAGAACGTGACAAACTCTCTTAAGCACAAGCTGCACGAGTTTCTTGGCGCCTTAAATATCCTCTGCATACATTTGGGCGATAGGATCAAGGAAGCGTACAGCGTGCGAGGAGGCCAAGGCGACGCCTATCTAGTCCCTCGAGATGCGTTAAGGGATTTGTTGGCTTAAGAGCTGACCTCGGACGGCGGGTGCTGCATCAGAGGCACCGCGGGATAGGGTACCAGATCCTCTCTATACATATTTATATATACGGACGGGGGAAGGTGCATAACCATCTGAATTAAGGGGCAGCGAAGTTTCGTTCCAAGTTCAAGCCCGGCTGCATGGGTACTCTCAATGGCCTAGTGGTGAGACTACTAGCGGGTACCTAGAAGAGAGGTTGTGTTTCATTCGTGGCCGTAGACCAAAGACCCTTGCGTATGATTTCCAAATAACCTCCCGACCTCGCGGGAATCGGAGCGATAGGGCTGCCGAAGCGTACAGCCAACGAGGAGGCTAAAACTACGCTGACGAGTCCATCGAATGCGTGAGGAATGGTAGACGGGGGCGGATTTTTTTCGGTGGTAGCCGTCTGGGCTGCCTTTACCGAAGGCATGCTCTCCTCTATGGGGTGGTCAGAGATTTCCCTATCTAGGGAGTGCGTGGGAGACTTGGTCGATGCATTTCGACCCCTTTTGAGTATCCCTTTACGCGCGGCACACGGTTGAGTGCACGATGTTAACCCCTCGGAAGGGGCAAGCGGGAGAAGTCGGCAGAATGCTGCATGATGATGTGGACTTCTATGCCGAAACATGGAATAAGCAGATTTTCGGAGGTGAGTCGCTCCTAACATAAGAACCTAAACATGTGATAAGGCCTATGTGCCAGGTGCGCACGCTAAAGAAGCTCAATGTTAAAAGACATTGCGACCCCAGTGGGAAATACCACCGACCCATATGTCAACATTGATGTTATGACACAGGTGTAGAGCATAGGGCCATTTTGGGTATTAATCTCCAGCTGTTAGCAGAGAGCCTTCTATACCTCGCTCAAGCGATTTTGGCTATTTGGGTGTTTTAATAACGTATATTTTAAGTTCAATCGATTAGGATTCCCATTTTATCGCCAGGACTTTCTGACTCAGAAATTGAACCAAATACACATCAAAGCATTGAATAAATTTGTAACAAACAAAATTCAATCAATTAGAATTTACTACACTGAATGTTCTTAAAATAAGTAATTAAAGAATTAACTTGTAGTTTTTCAACACAATATTAATTGGTTTTTATTTATAAATTTATTTTAGATTTTATCGCATTAACTTCCCTATAATTTTTTCTTACAAAAGATTAAATGTAAAATTTACTTCCCTCTTTTTATGACTGTTACAAATTAGGATTTCACGTGTGGTGGAAAAGAATGGACTTGGGGCAGAATAAATTAAGCAATCTTACAATCTGATAAATAAAAACGCCTTTGAAATACTGTTCGCATGTTAATACACCGCGATACACATCATGTAATAAAATTGTTTATTTAGTAATAAAATGTACAAAATTAGATGTTAATTGTCAATTGATTTTACTCATACAACAGTTTATGTACGTCTATTTGCCAGACTTGACAGACTGACCGCTCAAAAGCCGTAACTGTACAGCGATAGCAGGCGGACCCAAAAAATATTCAAACTGGATAATACCAAACAAGTGAAACATTGAGAAAATTGAGTGTTTCGCTTTATCTGAGATGACATTTTATTAATTGATTTGTTTATTTATCAATGTTAAAAATTCATTTACCCCATCAATAAAATAAAAAGAAAAATTGCATGGCGCAACACGAATCTTGATTTTCTGGTAAAGACCGTTAAAAGAGGAGACAGTCGGCCATGAGCTGCCTCCCCAGAACAAAATAATAGCCGAATCAATTTTGGTTTAATTTATTGGAGAGAATTGCTGCCTTCCTCATCCGGCGCCCCTGCAGGCTAAATCACCGACGAGGGTCGCCAGTTTCTCACAACGATTTGGTCGGCGGCACACGACAATTTTTTTATGGAAAAAACGAGCAGACAAGCTATACAAATAAGGAAGGGATTTTGCAATTTCTACAGCCTATATGGAAAAAGTAAACCATTTTCCCAAGAACTGTGAAGATTTGAATTCATAGCCTATATTTTTGGATGGGTTGGAACATTTGAAACCATCATGGCACAGGAAAAGTAAGCCATTGAGGGCATGCCATTGGCCCAGTATGTGGAGCCGAGACGTGTCACGGTGCCCAGCTTGGTGACCAATGCATTGGCCTGTCATGGTCCATAGTGTAGAGGGGCCATTAGAAGAAGATTAAAACCCGTCCTACATAGTAAAATAGAAAATAATAAATATAACATTCAGCCTGATAATATAGGCTTAAGTTCAATTTATGAAGGACTTATTAATTTTAAAAAGAGTCGGTTTTTAATAACGGGAGGAGAGTCTCCAGCATAAGGTTCAATAGTCCTTGGCAATTTTGGAACTGAGCCTGTCTTCAAAGAAGTTTGAAATAATCTATTAAAAAATTAATTATGTCAATTTGTAGGCATCTTTAAGATTGTTTTGCCATGACGATGACCTTAAAATATCTCGAAAGCTAGGCAGATAACAATTGAATTTGTTTTTTCATCCAGACCAACCGAAGATTATTCGTGAATAAAAAAGTGGTCGATACATCTATCACTTTAAACAAAAATATTGTTTTCTACAATGTATTAGTATATATTTATATTAGTTTAGACAACTGCTCTTTGATTGGATCCAATTGACTATACATATTATGCTGGACCATGGACAATGTCACTGCTGCATATTTTAACGATGTACTGATGTATTTTAAGCCAAACATAGTTTTATACTTCATTTCATCCAATTTTCTTTAATCTACACTCCCAAACAGTTATTTTCACATATTTTCAAGGTTTTTACCGTTATCGCAGCATTTTACGACAAACGTCTTCACGATAACGGCAATGATTATATTCAGCAATGACAGCGTATACAATTTTTCAAGTATTCAAACAAGATGTTTTCCCAAAATCTGAGGATAGACTGTTCTGTTGATTATCACAGTCGTCTTCAGATGGTACTACTTTCTAGGAGGATCGTTATTACTTTAATATTGACCCTACTTGTTGCAAGTACACGTGTTACCAGATCCTGTCTGTATATATTTATATATACCAACGGGGAAGGGTGCATAACCATATGAACTACGGGGCAGCGTATTTTCGTTCCAAGTTCAAGCCCGGGGTAAGGACTCGCAATGGCCTAGTGGTGGGATCCCTAGAGGGTACCTAGAGAAGAGGTTGTGTTTCATTCGTGGCCGTGGACCGTTGCGCATGACCTCCGAATTACCTCCCGACCTCGTGGGAATCAGACGGATCGGACTGCCGAGAGCGTATAGCCAACGAGGAGCTATGACTATGCTGCCGGCGTCCCTCGAATGCGTGAGGAATGGTGGACGGGGTGTTTGTCGGTAACTGACCTTTGAGTTGCCTTTACCGTAGCATGGTACTCCTCTAGGGGGTGGTTAGAGATTCCACTTAAATCGAAACCGCGGCCTGAGCGGATCCGGAGATTCGACCCTAGCGGAGCCCCTACACCCAGGGAGATAGAGTTGTCTTCTCTATCTAGGGTGTGCGTTGGGAGACTTGGCTGATGCATTTCTGCCCCTTTTGTCCGTTCCCATTACGCTCGGCACTGGTTGAGTACTCAATGTTAACCCCCCCCCCTTGGAAGGGACAGCGGGAGAAGTCAGCGTGTCTGTCAATTAATCTGTGGATTTGCGGGCTTCTACACCGGACCTCACGGAATAAGCAGACTTTCCGTGCGCGGAGGTGAGTCGCTCCTAACTTGAGAACTTAGACGTGTGATAGGCCTATGTGCCAGGTGCGCACGCTAAAGAACCTCAATGTTAAATGACATTGCGACCCTGGGAAACATACACTTCTTGCAAGTAGTACGTTTGTAGTTTGGATATTTCGCCATGTTTAGTAGTGCGTTGTTTTATATTTTGCTGTTTATATTTTTGTGTTTTTTTTTAAATTTAACTTTCCTTTAAGGAAAGCTAATTTATGGCCTTACGTTAATATTTTTGTGTTATTATGGGATGATTTTGCTCACTAGTCGTTTATAATTATATACTGTACTTACTCCTTGATACAAGTGATGATTGACTGATGCCGATTTTGGTGTCCATGTTCCCATTGAATTCGTCTGTCTTGTTTTTTCTGGCCCTCCTTCAGTTTTCCTCCCTGGAAACAATTCAAATTCAATAAACCAAATATAAAAATCACGTCGAGAATTTAGTTTATGGTGTCAAGTCAGCGGAAAGCTGTGGGTAAACGTATTCTGCGGTTTCATCGAAACCGGCAATTTCCGCCTGTTTATCGTTTCTAGTTTTGGACCAAATCCAGGTTTCAGATATTCCGATGGCGATTTATCGAGTAACCCTGCATAATCCAGCCTGTTAGATAGACTGAGAGCTAATAGACAGTCTCAACAGGACTTGATCAACGAGTGGCGGAAAAAAGGGACAAGCCGTGAAAATTGTGAAATATGATGAGGCTGTTGAAGAGTTGACGCACTTGGAAAATATCAAAACCATCAATATCAATCAGAAGAAACCGTCAGACAGAAGATTGGCCGGTGAAGATAAATTCCCAGGATTTTCGTTGTGAAGAAGGTTAAAATTAAAAAAATTAACAAACAAATAGGTTGAAACTTGCACATCAATTAATCTCATGTTATTAATCTTATTTATCATTATTTAGCATGATTTATGGCCGAATTGTGATATTTGTTTTGAACGTAAATATTAACGAGTGCTTGGGGATTAATCTTTCATTGATCACTGTGAAACAAGTGTAGAAAATGTCTCGTACCTGGCATAAATCAATACATGTTAATAATGTTAAACATATCGGACAATAAAAATAAATACAACAACTATAGCGACGTACCGGTCCATCGAGGGTGCGTAGATTGTCCCTTGGGATTATTATCTTTATCGTTTAATCGGTTTATTGTTTAACTGCTTATTTGGTTATCTGTAAGACGCGATACGTCAATCCACCAGACGCAAATAAGGAAACAAGGGCAAAAACTAATTTCAACCGCGACACAAGCGACCTTACGTTCAACGGGGTTTTATTATATTCCACAATCCGTCTGGCCGATATTCGGATCACGTATGACACTTCGCAAGGTTGCGGGTTGGGATATTTTTACAGTTTTGTCGCTGTGTCGGCCTTTTTAACACCTGAATTCACCGGAGGATGATGAAAAAGCCGACACAGGAAACAACTTTTCCCACTCGAACCAACAATCAATACGTTTCTTCCTATGGAGTTTGAATTTTCAACATATTCTTCATATCAGTACGTGTGTTATATTAATAACTTAAAATAGGAAAATATATCTATAATTTTTTCAAATAGAGTTAGATTTCAAGCTTATTCTTGATAATCTATACATGTATGAACTGTACTGCATATAATTATTGAGGAAAAATTTTTAAATACACTGAATTGGCCATAAAACTCAAGGTTCGTTTATCTGAAGAATTAAATTGATAAAATTCTAGATATATAGAGTTAGATGTCAAGCTTATTCTTGATTACGTATATATGTATTGACTGTATTTTGCAAGTTCCGGGTTTTTTTAAGTGAAAAATACAGAATATTTCGTTAAACGATTGAAATTTTGTTAATAAAGGCCTCAAGAAACTAAAGCTCACAAACCTATCAAGTCTTGCATACTATTTAAAGTTTATATGGATATAATGATTAAAAAAACTATTTAAAGTGTAAGTAATACAATTTCTATATATAATTAATTATTAAGAAAAGTTTTTCCTTAGTACATTAAAACAAAGCACCCCGTACAAAATAAAACTCTGAATTTTCTTTGTTTTTGCAAAGAAATTATAACAGGCCAAAAGTTTTGCTTGTTCCGTTTTTGAGACATAAGAGGAGAATTTTTCTACAATTCTACGGACACAATTCGAAAATAATTGGACGAAAAAGACACAAACCTTTGCGAATAATCCCTGCCCCGAGCTGACCAGCCCAGTCTCGAATGAAGAAGAGATCCCGTCAAATATCCTATCAAAAGATCGACTAATTAATTAACCGATTAACAAGAATAAGGCCGATAATATTGTTTAAAAAAAGAGTCGAACGGGAAATTCAAGAAGCACACACTTCAGAAGTCATGCGAATACTACAGTCGTCGTGCCGGAACCTGATCGAGTAGGGGACTTCGCGTTCGTCCTTGGGAAAAGACAAAGGTACTTATCGCAATTATCTCAAATTCGTCAGGATAGTGATACTTGAAAGGTAGAGAAAAACTACGTTATCTCTAGATAGGGAGAGAGAAAAATTAGGACGGTGAACAATTTCCATGACTATCTCCGAACCCCGGATTCCTAATGGATTATGTAAAAATTTCATACATCTCATTCCAACGTCATTTTAAGGTTAGTTCGCTAAGAAAATTTCTTCTAAATAAATCCTATTATTTTCGCACTATCTACTATCACAAAATTATATCAGAATTCATTTTTAAGATTTTTTCATTTTGAAGACGTCACAGCTCGTTATTGAAACTTGATCAGAAAAAACAGGTTAATGGAATTTTATTATTGATAGATAACTGAATTGATCTCAAGTTCACTGTTATTTTATTAGATTTCACCTCTATGCCAGGTTGCGCAGGGCAGAAATCAATAGGAATGAATCCAGGGTACCGAATTCAAAGGTCGCAAAGGTTCAATTTGACCTAAGGTATAATTAAACCGTTTTATTACATTTAAGCTTTTCGAAAAATGATTGGAATTTGCCAGTAATATGTGTCAAGGTTAAACAATCTTGATAGTAGATGAGAACAACTGGAATCAAACTTTAGACAAATTTGTTTATTGTTGTATAATTTTTGGGATGGGAAGAGATTTATAATTTATTGTAGAGTTTGGTTTCACTTCATCCTCAATGGGCAGCTCCCTTTAAGTAGTCTTCTTTGATAAATTGGGCCGCCCTTTCAGCAATCATGATGACTGGGGCGTTCGTGTTTCCTCCTGTTATCACCGGCATCACCGAGGCGTCCACGATCCTCATTCCTAAGAAATGACGCGTTATAAAATAAAGGCGCATTCGCTGTACGTCAGTCATACCTTTGAGCCCGAATGGCCTCAGCCTTCCATCGACCACCGCGTTCGGATCGCCTTGCTGTCCCATCCTGCACGTCCCTATCGGCACACCATCGTCATGGATAATTTCACATTGATTATGAACAAGTTAATAGAAAATAGACCAACCGACGGGATGGAAGATAGTCGTGGTGTAATACTCGACCATACATTCGATGAACTCTTCGGAAAGAACGGTGAAATTCGTGCAGGCGGTGTAAAATTCGGAATAGAAGGTGGAGTTGAATCGTCCCATGGCTGAGGTCGCGCCGACGGCTAGGGTATATTTAACGCCTTGTATGGCCGTCTGGAAATCAGTTTCGACTTCGAAGTACCTCGGGTCCATTAAAGGCATCTGTGTCGGATCCGTCGACGCGAGTCTCACCGTTCCACGGCTCAGAGGGTGCAACACCTGCGCCAGGCCGAACCTTAAAAACCATCAGATCAAGAAAAATGACAAAGGCGATAAAACTGCGACAGAGATTTTACCACACTTGCAGGTTGTTTTCGAAGTTGGGATAAGCCGAGGTGAGATGGATCTCAATGTCCGGATAGTCCAAACTAGCGTCGTAAAATGTGGAATTGAGGAAAGCGAGAGCCTCTATGCCGTTCGGCGAGCTCAGAGGACCCTGGCCATTTCTGGCATAGGCGAGTATAGAATCGATAGACATGTAATAGTCTCTTGTCATGGAGACGCTCTCGTTCACCCTGAAGATCACCGGGGTGCCGAGGTGGTCGTGCAGGTTGCTCCCTATCCCGGGAACGTCTAGAACAAGTGGAATCCCCAGAGATGCAAGGTGATCACTCGGTCCGACGCCACTCAGCATTAAAATCTGTACAGACAAATTTTGTATTGGCGTGTTAAAATAACTCTGTCCGAATAGAACGATACTTTCGCAATTCGTTATGTTGGCGAGTTTGATTCGACTTGTATCTTATAGATAGTAGATGTATAAGTTCGTTTTGCCTAATGTACTGGACTTTAGAAAACAACGAAATGTACCAATAGATGCGACACACGAATACTTCGGACCTTCTAGTAGATGTATCATTATGTATTACTGTTGTTCCAAACGTTGGAAGTTACGTCCTCCTTTATGATAGGAATTACTTTACTAAATATTGAGAACCCGAATGTTCCAAAACCATACGTGTTTTTCAAAAACGACTATTTTTTTGTTAATGTTTTGTTTTCTTTACATATTGATTTAGAAATCTTTAAACTCCCTTCTTTATTAGCATCGTTCGTGTAACATAGGTGGGAAAAATTGTCTGGTTTTCCTTTAAACTCAACGCATATGTCAGAATTATGTAGATACTGGAAAATGCCATAAATTTGAAACCTTATGTGGGTTCCTAATCAGTCTTCTCAAGAAAATCTCGCAATGTTATTAAAATTTAACAGTAATTTATGTAAATTGCACGCTATTTTTTTTTCAGTTGATGTGCAACTTGTAAATACCTGCGGTGTATTTAGGCTTCCGGCGCTCATGATGACCTCGTTTTTGGCCCTTACCGTCATCGCCTCCCCGTTCCTCGTGAATTCGACGCCGACTGCACGGTTACCGTCGAAAACCACCCTAGTGACCAACGACCCGAGGGCGACGTGGAGATTCGGCCGGTGACGCGCAGGACGCATGTACGCCTTGGCTGTGGAACACCTGGAATCGCAGACAGGGCGAGAATGGAAAATCAAGCGGATAACTCATCTGCTGATACCTTGAACCGTCTCTCAGCGTGCCCTCCGTCACCATGAAGCCAGTTTGCCTTTCAGCGTTGACATCCCTCACTTGATAGCCGAGTTCCACTCCCGCCTTCAAGTATTGCCTCATCAGTGGTGACTCGTATGCCGGCATGCTTACGGTCAGGGGCCCGCCAGTTCGATGGTAACGAGTGTCCGATGAAAAAATCGGATTTCTGCAGTTCAACAATATATATAACCGAGATTGAAAGGAACTTAAGTCATTATAATGTAAAATAGAAAATTTCTAGATTTAGTTCAACAAAAATCAACTAGCTTAGAAGAAATCAGATATTAAGCAATGAAAAGGTTTCGGTAGTTAGTTCATTTTCATTCGTATAGTTGCTGGTATAACCATTGAAGGTACTAAAATGATCGTAAACGACCAAATTACAGATCCGTCACCCCGCTGACCACATAAGTTCTTTTCTAGCCCTTTTCCTACCATTTTGTTCTACCAGCATTCTTCAGTGGAAAGTTTCCCTGTTATGTTGTTAGTTGTGGCAGGAAAGGTAGGCTGATCAAATGACCGGGAACGACCTTGCTACAAGTTCATGACCCCTCAGGTCCTACTCTAAATTACACAAAACTTCTCTAACGTTTTATAGTACCTATTGTCCTCTGATAACATGAAATAAGGCAGGACTTCTTCGTAGGACCATCCGCCGCCTGTGAAGTTGTTCCACGCTTCGTAATCCAGGCGGTTCCCCCTGATGTAAATCATGAAGTTCATTGTGGAAGAACCGCCGAGCACCCTACCACGCGGCCATTCGCACGTTCCTCCAGTCACTTGACATAAAACAATGAAATAAAGTAATAAAATAATAAATAAGTGAAAATTTGACATACGCAAGCACGCCCTCCTCTGAGGCGTGGTCGTGTAATTCCAGTCGATTTTCGTCCTCCAGAGGGAGTATGCGAAAAGAGGAGTGTCCGAAATGAAATTTTCGTCCGGACCGACTTCCAAGAGAAGGACGGTGAAGTTGGGGTTTTCCGTCAGTCTGTTAGCCAAAACACAACCTGTCATCAAAAAACCGAAATTGCATCATCCACAGCACATTTATTATTAGAAAATTACGCCCATTTAAAACCCAGATTAACCGGTTTGAGTAATCCGAATAACGTAATGGAATAAGAGGACGGTATGTCCATTTGTTCTAATGAATATTTGTCTTAGTGGACAAATAGCTATGTTTTTACCTATTTGCTCATTAACATTGTTTATCTATTAACTTACAAATAAAGAGCTTGTTAATCTAACAAAATTGTACGATTTGTATTTGTCTTAAGCAAACCTTACAGTGTACGGAAAAATGGATATTGCAATTTTTCAGATTTTCAGGTTTCAGGGTGTTTCCGTGAAGAATTTACCTGCTGAACCTCCTCCGACTATGACGAAGTCGTACTCTCCCTTGATCGCGCCGCTCGGGATGTTGGTCACCCTCATAGACGGGTCGACGTTGGGGTAGTTGTAGAGCGTGATGGCCCCGAGGAGGACCGTCAGATAGACGTAGACGTCCGGGGACATGCTCGATCGCCGACAGGGAAAACGGCCCGACACCCCGAGGAATATGAAATAGAACCGGGACTGGAATTTGAATAAAATATGCAAAATTTATGTATCTGACACAATTCGCCTCATAGACGAGAGATAAACTTGAATTATGGATTCAGTGATTTTTTTCTCAAGGTGTTGTCTTTAAATCCTGACTTGGTTGGCTCTATCTTGAGCTTCAATCTAGTCAAAAAGTATGCTTAAAGCAGAAGTACGATTCGTTGCAAAATTATTATTGTGAAATTCCATCTTGGGGATGGAAGGATGATGGGCATCTTACTTGATCGTTTTCGATAATTTCTGCTTTTATTTCCTCGTTGTTCTTGTCTAAGTAATGGTCACTACGACTCACAAATTAACAAACTAACTACTGAAAATCGCGAAAAACCTGAAACCCGTCTGGCCAGCATGGTAGAACCAAATGACATTGCTCATGAAGGATTGCTAACAAATATTTAATTTAATTATAAAATGGGACGTAATGTTGATTTGCTGCAGGTATCCCTTTTGCAGAGAAAGGTTGCTCGGCGTATCTCACATAATAGTGTCATGCTCCATACAGAGAGGTGTAGGCATGCCATCGGATTATCGTCCCTCCAACAGTGTGTGTGTGTGTGTGTGTGTGTGTGTGTGTGTGTGTGTGTGTGTGTGTGTGTGTGTGTGTGTGTGTGTGTGTTTAGGATCGATGGCGGAATATTTATAAAAGTACCCCATCGACCCTAATTTAGATTAGATTATTAATAGTGTGTTTGGTCGACGGAGGAATATCCAGTATTCTACCGACTAATCAGAATTAGTGCAACGCATGAAGGTATTTATTTGTGCGACTGACTTATGGAATTTAATTATCATTAGGCTAGATTATAGTTTGCGTGTGTTTGTGGTTGAAATGACCTAGCTATCGATAGCCCCCGTCGGAGCCTAACCCCGTTGGTAGGGAAACATCTCCTGGGCATTTGACCCAGCCACATAACTGGATGAACTTAAATAGGAAGTTAATGGAGAGTTAGCTGGAGGCAGTTCCTTCAATTCTTAACTGTTGTCGATATCGTTATTCCAGCCCGAAAGAAGCCGGAAGAGGTCTCTCGCTGGATCTGTGTTAGGCCCGCTATTTTCGAATTTGCTCTTCAATAGTCTCCTTGAAATCATGAAGGAAATAGGGATAGACTTTGTGATTTTCGTCAACGACTGCAACCATCATTGAAACGATACTAAAAAAGAGGAGGAAGAAAAGTCCGATAGTAATAGGCAAAATAGTCAAATAGTTCATTGAGATGAAACTCAAAATATCGCTTGAGAAGTGCGATAGCTCATGCTTGAAGGTAAACTTACTATTTTTCATGCTGTCAAGTAGAAGTAAAGTCGATAAAACCAAGCGATGAAGTTAAATATCTAGAGATAGGGACACATTCTCCATTGCAAAAGCGACTTGGAGGCTGATAGTAAAAGCTCTTGCGATGGCTTTATAGAACGTATACCTATCGTTAGCACCATAGAAGTGCAGCTTGGGGACCAAAGTTAAAAAATCGGAGCAAAAGTATCCAGGTACAAAGTCAGAGGATAGCCTTGCTAAGAAGTACCAAAGCTAACAGGACGACATCGACCCCCCCCCCCCCCCCGAGTAATCATCTTTGCCCAGCCGATTGACATAATCCTCCAAAGCAAAGTTGCCATCAGGCGAATTAAAATGGGACAACGGCCACACCTACAAGCTGGAAAGGCTGAGGAACGTCCCAGAAAGACCTCTTGATTCATAAAATCGGATTGACGCTGCGTGGCAAAGCAGATGGCAAAAGAGTACTAAGGAAGAGTTACCCAAGTCCTCCAGATTTTTGGGCTACGCAAATCTTGACTTCCTGGCATACCACTTTAAATTCAAACCTTGGAGAGTTGCTTAAAACAAGCTACGAAAATGCATTGAAAAATAACATTGCGAGACTTTCTCTTGGGTCTGCGAGGTTGATGGACCTGTTTCTTGGTGATTTCAGGTCGATTTAATCTGCCTATCTTTGCGATTTTCTCTTTAAGTAAGAAATCAGAAGTTTGGTCACCAAGACTCACAAAATAACAAACAAGACAACCACTGAATTCCTCGAAAAGTCTGAAAAGCTTCTGAGCAGTCTGGTAGACCGCAATGATCGGAAATATCTTTACTCATAAAGGACCTTATTTTGGTTAATAATGGGATTTCTTCATATGGACTGCTGGGTGGCGGTCCTGCTGTTTGATAGTTTCTGATCATTTTGTTTTTCCTTTCCTCATTGTTTTGATTTTTCAGTGATAAATTTGATCGCCACGAGTGACAAAATAACAACCAACATGAAGGCTGCCCAAAACATGAAGCGCTTCTGGAAATGGCCTTCCTCATAAAGGACCTTATTTTGGTTTGTGATATTTCCTCATGGGTCTGCGAGGACTGCAGTTTTGTCGCTTCTGATAATTTTGATTTTCCTTTCATCGTTGTGCTGATCTTTCAGTGATAAAGGTGCACTTTGGTCGTCACAAGTCATAAAATAACAAACAAACCACCTACTGAAGATCCGAAAAACCTGAAAAGCGTCTGGCCAGGCTACCAGAACGATCGGAAATAGGTTTGATCATGAAGAGCCATACTTCGATACGTGAGATCCTCATGGAGTACTGGCAAGATAACAATGATTGAAAATGACCAAACTACAAAACGAACAGCGCTCTGTTTACAAAGGTTTTATAAAGGTTCCACAAGGTAGAATTTACACTTTCTTAGCGGAATCATCTTATAAATCAACGTTATTGCAGCCGTAAATAAGGCGGGACCGCTCATTAACATCACAATGTCTAGTTTTGCCCATTTTCTATCTCGGTTCTCTCACATAACAGCAAGCATTTCGGCGTAACTTATCCTCTTGAATTGCCGAACAACCAACAAAAAAAAAAGGTTTTCTTGATTGCCGCAAGAGTAAGTTATAAATCAAAAAACCTACAAACGTGGAGTGAACGGTTAAATTAAAAGTTAAGTTAAACCAAAGGTGTTCTATCATTTCTTTTGATAAACTTAAGATCAAAATATGTTTTAACTTTTATTTTCTCTTTGGGCTTGAATAAATAGGTTAAACATTGACATTATTTAAGTAGGTACATGGTTATGGTTAATATTGTTTGTAATATTTTTCTGTTAAATTCACCTCTTTTAATTACAAATTAACTCTTTTTAACATTAAATTAACCATTTTTAGCTTTAATTAACCATTTTTATCTTCAAATCAACTCTTTTTAATTTCATTAAATTAACCCTCTTTAACTTTAAATTAACAAATTTTAAATAATCAACTCTTTTTAATTTCAAATTTACCTTTTAACTGTAAATTAACCGGTTTTAATTTCCAACTTTTAATTTCTCCAAATTAACTTGTTGGTTATTGGTTACTGGTTAGTAACTTTAACTTTAAATTAACCCGTTTTAATTTCAATTCAACTCCTTCTAATTTCTTCAAATTAATATTTTTTACTTTAAATTAACCAGTAACCCTTTTTAATTGTAAATTAACCCATTTTAATTTCCAACTCCTGTTAATTTTTTTAAATTAACCTTTTTTTAACTTTAAATTAACCAGTAACCCTTTTTAACTGTAAATTAACCCGTTTTAATTTCAGTTCAACTTCTTCTAAATAATTTCTTCAAATTAATCTTTTTTAACTTTAAATTAACCAGTTTTAATTTCATTTCAACGCTTTCTAATTTCTTCAAATTAACGTTTTTTAATGTAAAATTTAAATCTACTCTTTTTAGTTTCAAATGAACCCTTTTTAATTTTAAATTAATAAGCATCAATTTCAAATCAACTCTTTTAATTTCTTATTAACCTTTTTAATTTCAAGTTTTCTAGTTTTAACTTCAAATTAACTTTTTTAATTTCAAATTAACCATTTTTATCATTAAATTAACCAGTTTTAACTTAAAATAATCTCTTTTTAAATTCCAACTAACCCTATTTTACTTTAAATGAACCATTATTAGCTTAGAATTAATCATTTCAGCTTCGAGTCAAGTCTTTTTCATTTCAAAATAATTCTTTTTAGCTTTGATTTAACAATTTTTAACTTCAAATGAACCAGTTTTAATTTCAAATTAACCCTTTCTTTAAATTATTAAAAAGTGCGGAATGCAGTTAAACATTACTAGGTGTACAATTGATGAATACAAAAAGGAGGGCTAAAAAAGATTAAATCTTTAATTTTATATAAGAATATATCAGATACGACTTCTTTAAAAGTATATTTTAAACTAGACCAGTAAGGAGAGCTCAAATTTATTCAAAAGAAGCCACAATTACATGCAAGTTTGCATAGATATTTAGACAAATAATAAATAAAATATTTTGTAGTAAAACATTTTTTTAAAGTAAAATAAAGTAAAGTAAAATCTAAAATTCATCCTGTTATTAAGTTAATGGATAAAATAGTTACGAGGTTACGGACACTTGAAGACTTTGTCATTGGAGGCCATGAGAATGAGAAAATGTCAATTAAATTATTAAAAATTCTTCGCTGTGTAAGATTGGTATAATTATGTTGTTTCATGACAATAATATTTCATAACTACTATTACTTATTGGAAGGAAAGGATAACGAGTGATCCTAAAAAGTCCTGCGTTATATCTGGCTATCTTTAATATATTTTCTAGTATTTTTAAAAGAAAATATCAAATTTAATATAAAGTTTTCAGTTAAGTTTTTTCGATTTTTAGTTTGGGCCCATGTCAGAAATTGACTGGTTTACATTATAACCTGCACTTTTCGAAAGTTCCTGCCGTTTTGTATAAATAAGACTGTATAAATTTATTTTTTCATCCTACGCTCGTTACCGCGTAGTGTAAAGCAGTAGAGGAGTCAGCAATGAGAGCAGACGGGCTTAATGATAACGAGGTCATCAAGAGAGCAACACAAACACCCTTCAGGAATTTCTCCCGCAATTTCAGTTAAATTTTGTGCGACTTAATCGAGAATCCAATTAAAAACCGCCCAACGAGAAATTTTCAACTAATTACACACAATTTGAATTTCACAGTTCATCTCTGAAAATTGAATTTTCTCGCAAGGGTTGACCTACATATGAGTCGGTTGTCGAATTTATAACTTCCACTTTCGACCTACTTCCCTTTTTCTGATCCTTCTTCTTTCTCTCTCAGGTTGTTAAATCAATAGCCACGACGGATGGTCAAATCGGCCTTCAACCGTCTAAACAGTCCCGCTTTGGCGAATTAAAATAAATAGTATTCCAGCATCAAAAGGCGAAGTCAACGGATAAAGTTAATACAAGATAAATTACAATTTATTTTTTTATAGAAGTAATAAATTTAATTCCCTAATTTCGTGGTCCGCTTGACCAATTAAATCATTACAATTAATTAAGGTTTTTAGTTGAGATGAAAAAAAGTTAATGGCACGAGAGGGATTCGAACCCACGACCTTCGGCTAGATACGCCGCTGCTCTAGCACCTGAGCTATCGTGAGCTCGATCCACTCGGACATCAACTCCCCATCTCAACCCCACCTTATGGGTTTTCCCTCCTTTTGCCATTTTTCATGGCAACCCCATTATGGTAGAGCAGCGGCGTATCTAGCCGAAGGTCGTGGGTTCGAATCCCTCTCGTGACATTAACTTTTTTTCATCTCAATTAAAAACCTTAATTAATTGTAATAAATTTAATATTTTTCAGATCAGTTACTTTATAAAATTGTTGTACTCTACTGAGATTAATACAATAATTGTTTCTTTGTGCCTAGATACTTGATGTACTATGTACCACATAACTGTATGGTCATCATGGAACTTCATAAAATATTGTGGAATATTGTCCTGAATGTTTAGAAACTTAACGCGTTTGGATCTCCTTGTCCAGATAGTCCCAATAGTAGTGCAAGTTTGGTTACGTCCACGTCCCTACCTAACATGATAAGGGAGGTCAGTGGATCACGTGAATATTACTAGTCATCCTTACCTTCTCGTTAAGTCTGAGAACCATTAAGGTGATCTAACTAAACTTTTCCTTTTTATAAGGTTCCATGATGACCATACAGTTATGTGGTACATAGTACATCAAGTATCTAGGCACAAAGAAGCAGTTATTTTATTAATCTCAGTAGAGTACAGCAATTTTATAAAGTAACTGATCTGAAAAATATTAAATTTATTTATTAGACCTTCCCCCTCGTTACATAATAACTACCTTCTATTCAAAATTGTACAGTGCACAATATGGACGGGTGTTATACCATAACCATCTTCCGCCTCCGGACAACCGGTTGAAATTAAAATTTATTAAATTATATACGATGGTATCTCGTTTGCATTTTGGGTAGGTATGTACACAACACACAAATGCACAAACACACAGTAGTAGACAAACAAATGCATGTCACAACATTGATTGTACGGTAAGCACTGCAGCCAGAGGACACATGCTATAACAAAACCAGCTAACGCTAGCGCATTATGAAGTATTAAAGGGCGAGGAGATATCGTAGTTTAAGGGAACGTATAACTAAGTGAAAACGGAACGCTTATTTGGGAAAAAGAACGCTGAGGTCGTAGTGGGTGGTTTGTATCGCCGTAAGGAACTTCGAGGACTTTTTGATAACAAGTATTGGATAAATTGGCTCGACAGAAATTCAGTTCTACTCCGTTGCCCAAAGTGCCAAAAGTCTTTGAAGTTGTCCAAGTCCTATGTTAAAGATGCCGTTAGTACAAAAAAAGTGGTGAAAACGCATTGGTAGACCAATTGACTGTTGGACGGAAAGATGTGCTCGGTAAGCACAAAACATTTGCCGTTAGGTAATATGCTTTTTTTACTTTTTGAAATATTGTTTTGGTATGCTGTTAGATGATGGTCAATACGCAGACGTAGATCTGTGGATTCAAACTTGACATACGTATGTACCAAATTGTTTATTTTTTATTACTTTATGTTGATGGTAGCTGTTAATTTGCATTGTTAACCTGATTGACACTAGATTATTCTAAGTCTGTCGTGGGATTCACTTAAACACGTTGCGGTATTACGACATCTTCAGTCAGGTACATTCTATAAGCTATAATTTAAAGGTAATAATCACAAAGAAGTGCCGTTGTGAACGAGTCTATGGGTGATCGAAACTAGATACTGAAGGGTAGGACCTTTCGGAATGAAAAGTACGCTAACAAATTCACAACCATCAGGTAACGTGCTGTTTGCTGTGCTCATGATGATGAGCTGTTAGGAGCTTGCAAGATGGTCAAAACGTAGTTGTGGCTCAACGCTGTTCAGGGCTTACAATTAAACATGCAAGTTTGATGTGTTAAAAATGTATTGACTTTCAGGTTTTTTCTGCCCTTAGGAATGATTATCTTGGACTTCTTTATACCGTGGGGAATATGAATGGTAGCAGAAGGGGGAGTCGGATTCCTTAAAAAAGAACTGAATTTGTTAGAGTTGATATGACAAATACTGTTATTAAGTACTGCTCCTGGAAGTCTAAACTTACACCCTATTGTGTTACAATAATAATGAAAAATCTGATGTGGTTTTTCCTCGAGGTTGTATCAATGGATTATCTCTGACGCGAAGTCTGCTGAGAAACAAGCACTCCCAAAGTGCCTATTGTCCAATCCGGCGTGTTCAAGGGCAATACGGGCAATTTGCGTCGAAATAGAATAAAGTTTTTATTTTTATTTTTTATTAATTTCCTTTGGGGGCAAATAGAAGCGGCGGGACCCGAAGGAGGGAATTCGGCACTGCGGAGGCTCCGTATTGATTTCCCCTCTGCGCAACGTGGGAGAGTAGGGAAGTGGAAGGAAGGACATGGAGGAAACGGGAGAACCAGGATCCCATCTTTCCCGTCGAATTTCCCATTTCCCGTCAAGTCCATAAAAAAAAAAAAATAAATAAAATAAAATAAAAAAAACTATCAAAGAAGATGTAGTGCAGCCGAGATTTATTTAAAACCTAAGGAAAGGACTTTCACATAATACGACATTAAATCATACAAATTTCATAGACACCCAAAATAAAAAATAAAAAATAAAAAAATTAAAATTGCAAAAAAGAGGACTAATAATTTATAAATAATGATAAGCAGTTTTGGGAAAGAATGTTTAAAATATTCCTGATAGTCTTAAATTTTAGTTTTTTATGGATTGTACAGTGTAATTTAGAAGAAGGGTAAAAGGTCAGAGAAAAATCAGAAATCCTGGTAGAACATGGAACAATTTTGATAATTTACTCTATAATGTGTATACTTAATCTTAAACTCAAAATTTTTAATGATTATATATTTATTTGCAAGAAGCTTAAATTAAATTATCATTTTATGTTCTCAAGAGATGCAAGGGTGAATTCTAGGGGTGAACGCATTGGACTCCCTCTGGTCATCATTGATAATGACAGTTCTTCCCCCCCCCCTCTCGACCCGTATAATCAAAATTGACCATTCGGAACAGTAAAAAAAGTCAAGGTCGCCCACAGGATAAATAATTAGTTGGAGGGGCGGAAATCGAACAGGGACGCATCGATTCCACCCCCGGGGGCGGACCAAAACAATTCCAGTCCGTTCCCAGATCCCGGAGAGTACACATCCTCGACTGTTTTCCCCTCAAGTTTCGATATATTCAAGGTATTTTCCTTGTTTTCAGCCTGCCCGAAGTTCTTGTTCGTAAACGTTGGAAAAGTTTTCATTTTCAGATTTTTGATTTGTACATTTTAAAGAAAAATGAAAATTTCAAAATGCAACATCAGGTCAAAGAACGCGACTCCATTCAGAGTGGCGCCGCTCATTCATGACCTTAAACTGACATCAGGGCTTCATGCACCCCTTACAGAATGTTTATAATTAATTAATTCTATTTTTTAATGAAAAATAACTTGTTTTAAAAAACATTCAAGTTAAAAATAAAAATCTTTGTTCATTTTTATGATTTTGAAGACCAGAAAAAAATTAAAAAATTATTTCTACTAAAAATGTGGACATTTGAAATGAAAAACTCTTCAACATATTGCAAATTTTGAAAAAAAAATCATAACTACCATCAAGCAATAATTTATATAAGCATGGAGGAACATCTTGAAATTATTTCACCCTTATATCGTACAATAAAACAAATTTTGAAATTTCTCCAAACTATATACAAATTAAATAAGTCATGCTCTTTTTCATAGTGGGAAAAAAAGCGAGGGCCGACGGATGCATGTCTAGATATCTGGGTAAGACAATGGGCAAATCGTTTGAGGTTCGTTTCTCGAAACTACAGCCGCGTAAAACTTCGCCTGCGACGACGACTTTAAGCATCAATACTTTTAACATTTTCTATTGTAAATTTACAATAATTGTTTAAAACTACAAAGAATTTCCATTTAAAAAAAATGACAGGATCCACCAAACCGCTCGGCGGGGCTTTTTAGAATTTTGAACGATTTAATTTGGTACATGTAAAACGTCACTCTCACTTGGGTCTCACCAATGGGGAGTCAAATTACAAAAGAAAATTTAATGAGCAATGCGAGGAATCGAACCCATGCCTGCTGCTCGATGTACCCGCGAATCGGATACAGATCTAGATCACTGGTTTTTTTAAAAATTGATTATTGAAAAGGAAGTTTAATACAATGATTAAAAAAATAGTGACTTAAGTGTGACTCGAGCGAAAGGAAGTCAAAAATTTGGCTTATAATTTTTAAGGATGTCCCTGGAATCCCAAGTGTCTGAGGAGGCGAGGGCGTCCAAGAAGCTCAACATCGAAAAGGCCGCTAATTTCATGCGTCAGTACCGCGACCCGGAGTCACGGGAGCTGAAAAAGCTCTCGGCGAACCAGTTCACTCAGGTTTGGGGCCATTACGACAAAGACGGTACGAAAAAGACTTTATTTTAAATTAAAAAAATCAACTGTAAAAATGACCGAATTTCATTGTTTTCAGGCAACGGCTATATCGAAGGCACCGAGCTTGACGGCTTCCTCCGAGAGTTTGTCTCTTCGGCCAACCCGGCGGACATCGGGCCCGAGGCAGTCTCGGACGCGATGCTCGAAGAGCTCAAAGCCTGCTTCATGGAAGCTTACGACGACAACCAGGACGGAAAAATCGACATCCGAGAGGTGAATATCGTGAAACACGATTGAAAAGTGTCCGGCCCACACAAAACACACTGAAGCCGCGTTTTTCCGTATCGATTTCGATGTATAAAAGCGACATCCTATTGACAAAATGAATAGAGACCCTTCTTCGAAGCGATTGAAGAAAGAGATAGATTATTGCGTTATAAATAAACAATCATATTTACCTTTCTAAGAAAAGAACCGAATAACAAAATTACAATAGAGGTCCACAGACGTCCCAACTACCACCCTCCTTGCATACAATATCGATGACCCAACTCATACGGTTTAACAACTAAATAAAAATATTTAACACTTGGAATACTTAGCTGAATGTTTTGAAATGAAAAATTTTGAATGAAAACTGTTTGAACAAAACATATCGCACTGCCGTTTTTGATATGACACTAATAGTCGATATATCGATATAATATGGCACAAATGTCTCCTGTAGAAAATAAAGCGCAGTAAAATCTCTTGTTAATATTTCACTGCTGAAAGAACGATTTTTTCCGACCTGATAACAATCAGATTGCCCGGACAAATCTGTATAATATACTGCGCCTTTTAAGAGCTGTTATATCCTTCGTTCTGTACTTTAAGCACACCGGTGAGTCTTAGTTCATCAAATAATTGATTAGTAGGCCCGGTTTCAGAGGTTGAAATTTTTCAACGGTTAAGTCCGAAAACACTTTCTCCTTTTTGTTAGTAGGTGTGTTGGCGTCTCCTCGGATTCTTTGCTGAATCTGCACATGCCATGTTGGGTTATACCAATCTTCTTCAGATTCCCATTCTGCCTGTCGTGTCCTGTAACGATGCTTTTTCCTGCTTCCTTTGATGCATTCTGTGGATTCTTTCCTTCCAAAATTCGCTAGAATGTTCTTGGATTGTTTATGTCCAATGAGTAAATTCCACTGTTTCCTCCTTTTTAATTGTCTTTTTTTCGAAGATACTCATTATGAATCCCTGAGGAGGACATATCGGCTGTATAGCAGTCCTTTTCTTTCCTTACAAAGGCGTAAGCTCTCTTTTTGCCCTCTCCTCCCATACAGGAGAGTGACTTTGTTTTGCATACCTAATCTATTTAGTTTAGTTTTGAAATTGAGCTAATGATGTTTGAACTTAGCGCTTTGATGGCTGCTTGTCTATCTCTGACATGTTAGCGATATTCTTGCTTTTGTACTCTTTATTCAAGTTGATCTAAGTACATCCCTAAAATGCATGGACTTCAGCCTGGATGGCATTGGCGTATTTTTCCATGTGTTCTGAGTATTGCATAGTTCGAAGGTGTACAGCGGTACACAACTACATTTAGCACGTGTTAAACTTATCGACGGTTGATCAGGATCATCTTCGCTGTACAGACAGACAGTCTCACAAAAAAACATACACACACCAACCGACAAACAGTATTAGTACTGCTACACAGCCTCCTCCCATCCTACCACATAACTAAAATACTCCACAGATATCACCCAAGCACTGAAGATGGCGAAATGCCTAAATGGGTCTAAGTTAACAAAATCAGCGAGGATAGGCGACCAGGGTGATAGGTAAGTATCAAAAAATAGGTTTATCACTCTGCAGACAGGAGGAATACTCACAGTTTAACATTTGTTCACCGCTTTCCAACAACAACCATCAACTTTTTAAACTAACACCTTGCAACCATCGCCAATGATTCAGCAGCTAAGACGGTACTCGAGTTTATTCGGGAGATCCACAGAGGCATATTTCGTAGCGTATACATTGGAGCTAAAACCAAAAAAACTATATTTCACATTCAAACTCAGAAGTAAATCTCTTGCTTACTTACGATAATATATATATTATATAAATAAGATATATAATATCTTACGATCTTCGTCGACTATTCAAATAAAAATCTCCTGTAACAATTAGCCTGCTTAAAAAATAAAATCATAAAATCCTTTTCTTCACCCTCCACTTCTATCTAGGAGAGTCTGACAGATCAAGATGTAAGTTGTATAATTTAAAATTTCAGGGGGATTTGGCGTGCCCATTTAGGTCCCGTTCTGCATTACAGCACACCGGTGAGCCCGAATTCATCAAGGAATTTGTCTATTTAGGTGTGTTTTATTAGTTGTATTTCTTCCACTGTTATGTTGTACACCAAAACCATTTCCTCGTGCGGTTCTTTAGCAGCAGTCCTTTAGTAGGAGCGATGGTGTCTCTTTTCTTCGTAGAATCTGCACGTATCTTATACTTTTTTTCGCCTCCTCCAGTATTACTGTATTTGTCATTTTTCTTATTCAGGAAATCCTCATCTCCCGACGATTCGTCCACTTTTCGAACGGGTCTAAGCTATTGGTCAATTCCACTTTTAAAGTCCAGGCTTTACATAGTAAAGAAATTAGATACCAGAACTAAGATCTTCGAAATTTGAGAATTTTTACTTTGTTTGAACATTTCTTACTTTGATCTCTCCATTTAAAGATTTAAAAATAATTACCTTTTATGTTTGCTTCCCGTTTAAATTTTTATTTAGCAATTGAAATTAATATAGATATCAGTGCTATTTAGAGTCACAACAAAGATCTTTCCAACGGTGATAAGATGCTTCCCTGCTAGCAGTATAGTTGTGGGCTATAAAAAATTAGGATTGACGAATGTGAAAAAGTCACATTTTGAAGCAAAGTTCCTATCCCTGATCTGACTACGTACACCACCCTGGAGGTTAACAAGGAACTGGAACTTCCAACCGAAAAGACAAAGCCTAAACAAAGATTCTGCCTACTTTACGATATGGCACGAACATTTTATGTAGAAATAATAAACTAGTGAACGAAACGTTACAGAATACAGTATTCAACATAAACGAAAACTCACTCTTTTTGTGGTCCGCTTGACCAATTAATATCATTCAATTAATTTAAGTTTTAAGTTGAGATAAAAAGTCAGTGTCACGAGCGGGATTCGAACCCACGACCTTCGGCTTGATACGCCGCTACTCTCTACTCTCTTTTTTTCTCAACTTAAAACCTTAATTAATTGAGTGATATTAATTCAAGAGGACCACGAAAAATATTGAATTTAATGAATTAAAATGAAGTAGACTTCACTAAAGCTCGCCGTGGCCATTTCAATTGTCGCCGAGAATCAAATAGATTACACGACATTTCAAAAATGGCAAAAAGGAGGAAGAATTCAAAAGGTGCGGTTGAGATGGGAAGTTGGTGCCCGAGGGTATCGAAGTCACGATAGCTCAAGTGGTAGAGCAGCTGCGTATTTAGCCGAAGGTCGTGGGTTCGAATCCTGCTCGTGACACTGACTTTTTTATCCAAAGTACCTAAAGTCCCCGATCAATGATGAATTATCCTTAATATGTTTGAATCCTCCGCAATGTCATTAGAAACTTTTTATTTTTTATCTTCACAATAAACCCACTAAAATTTTTAGAAATTTCACAATAAACTCTCTCCCAAATTGTTTCGTTCATGTCTTGTATCACAGAATTCACCGCTTTACCCTCATAAATGACATAAATAACTGTAATTATATTTTGATTTGAATATAAAAAAAATATAAAAACTAAATGGAAAGTAGCGATTTGTGTTAATAAAAGTTTAAAGAGGAGGCCAGAAAATTTCAATTTCTACGCTGGGAATCAACTCAGCACTTCTAGGTGACAACAACAAACCCTGTTACAGAGAACGCCCGGCTTCCTCTAAAAAAAGTTTTAAAAAGGGACAAAATAATTGTTATTTAAAATAAAACAAAATCATGTTTGCTTTTTCTTGATTTGTTTTCTGTATCAACGAGTCTGATCATAACTCCTGATAATCATGAATTAGAAAAGCCAGTGTAATTTCTATTTTATTTTTCTTCTTTCAGCTCGCTCAACTTTTGCCCATGGAGGAAAATTTTCTCGTACTCTTCAGGTTTGACAACCCTTTGGAATCCAGCGTGGAATTCATGAAGGTAAGTTGCAATAAACAAAAAAAAATTTTTTTTTTGTAAACCTGTTTAACCACGTAGATTATCTTCTATCAATGCAAAGTAAGACGATAAAAATGATAACGCTGGGGGCCGTTATTCATGCATATAAGCTATGGGTCTACGGCCTTTAAATTTGCCAAATGGCCGGTAATAAAGGCTGACATTCATGGTACAGCTCATTTTAAAAGCTTTTAATAAAAATGGATATCATCTATTGATTTTACATTATTAATATCATACAAGAACAGTAATCAGTAGGCATTTTTTAATATTTATATATATAAATATATTTATTATTATAACATTTACAGTAGCTCTGTTTTCGTGAACTCAGAACTTTATTAGATATAATAATTTTGAAATAATAGATTTTTTTAAATAAATTATAGTATTGGGTGTTAATTGTATTCCATTCTAGATCTGGAGGGAGTACGATTCAGACGGCAGCGGGTACATCGAAGCGGATGAACTTAAGGTGCTTTAATCTCAAAATCCCAAATGTACCCAAACCCTGAAATGAAATAATTGTAAACGGTTTGCCGGCAGAATTTTCTCAGAGACCTGCTCAAGGAGGCTAAAGTCAACGACGTGTCTGAGGACAAGCTCATCGAGTACACCGACACGATGGTAAGCCGGCTTTTCTAACAATTGGATCGATCATAAAGTAATCCTGTAGTATAAAATAATTAATTATTTTTATCCGTGTGTTGTTGTTGTTTTTCTCGTCGGATTACGCAATCGTTGAAAGAACTCTTCCACTTTTGATCTTAATTGGCAATAAAATTAATAAAACATTTGTCAATACTTAATCTTTTATGTAAGGTTTTTGGCCAAAATGAAAAAGTTAGTGTCACGAGAGGTATTCGAACCCACGACCTTTGGCTCACTAGAACTCTGCTCTTACCACTTGTCACGATAGGTCAAGTGGTTAGAGCAGAGGCGTATTGAGCAGAAGGTTGTGGGTTCGAATCCCGCTCGTGACAATAACTTTTTCATTTTGGCCAAAAACCTTACATAAAAGATTAATTAATTGAATGAAGTAATTTGGTCAATAGATCACTAAATTGACTTGTCAATACATTGTATTACATATTTTTGGACAGACAGTTGACGTAAAACGAGAGGAATGATTACGGATATTTTGTGACATTAGACAAACCAATAAAGTTATACCTAATTTTATTTTTACATTGACCGATTTTCATTATTTTTAGTGTTTTTTTAGGTAATTAATTAATTTGTTTGTTAGATGTGGTTCGTGCCATACCTATCTGGTTTTGTCTCTCAGTCTCAGTCTCTCTCTCTCTCTCTCTCTCTTCCAATCAAAATACGTCAGAAGGCGATGATGATGTCGATCATAACTGACAACACTGTAATTTATTTTTTTGAGTACTCTCTCTCTCCCTCACTTTCTAGATTTCTTGCTCTCTCCATCATTTTATGTATTTCCTTCATTTCCTAGCTTTTTCACTCTCTCTCTCTCTCTCTCTCTCTCTCTATCTCTTTCTCTCTGGCCATTTCTTCTCTCACTCCATCTCGTCTGTTTTCTCTCTCACTTTGTTGCTTTCATTTTCTCTCTCTCCCTTTCTCTCTGCCCCTTTCTACTCTCACTCCTTCTCTCTTGTCTCTCTCTCTTTCTCTCTCCAATCAAAATATGCCAGAAGGCGATGTTGATGTCGATCATAACTGACAACAGTATACATTTTTAGTTATTTTTGAGGACTTTCCCTATCTCCCCCACTTACTATATTTCATGCTCTCTCTATAATTTGCTATATTTCTTTCTCTCCCTAGCATTTTCTACCCTTTTCACTCACTCTCTCTCTCGCTCTCTGTCACTCTGTAGCTTTAATTTTGTCTCTTGCCATTTCCTTTCTCACTCATTCTCTCTAGTCCTCCCTCCTTCTCTCTCTCTCTCTCTCTCTCTCTCTCTCTCTCTCTCTCTCACTCTCTCTCTTCCACCAATCCAAATTTGCCAGGAGGTGATGTTGACCATAAATGACAACACTATATTTTTTGTTATTTTAGAGTACTTTCCCTCTACCTCATTGTGTATACTTTTTCTCTCTATAGTATTTTCTATCTTTTTCATTCTCTCTCTCGCTCTCTTGGATAGCCTAAGAAGCACACATTCACTCGTATATTAATTATGAGATGAACAAAACAATATTACAAGTTTAATAAATACAATAACAGTTATGAACATTAAAAGATTCATATAAGAAGGACAAACGACGAATATCTGATTAAACTATATTTTACTGCCGATTTAAGGCACTGTTTTTCAGTTTTACCATAGCCGAGATATACGAAAAAACGAAGGCTTCTCCTTGTTTTACGTGTGGTGATGAATCTGAAATTCAGTCGTTACCCATCATCCTAGCCTGCCATTTTCATCGTTGGGTGTGGGTCTCAAAACGAATTAATAATAATTCAATCTCTGGAAACAGCCGAAATAACATTTGGAAAAAAATCACATCTTCCGTTTTGATGAAGCTAACATCCTAAATGAACTAAAGTAAAAAATGGATAATTGTTCGGTATATCGCAAAAGCTGTGATGTTCAACGACCGTTGGTTCAATAAGTGGTTGAAATAGTGAGTAGTTTCACAATTTCACAACATATACACTTAACTACAGGAACAACACTACACTTTATGCCTGGAAGATGACCCTGATAAAGTTCGAAACGTCGTTAATCAAATGAAAATGGTGTTTTTCTGATGTACATCTACATACCTCACTATTTCAACTTTTTTTATATTTTTTTTATTAATAAGTGAAATACACACTGAAGATGAAGAAATGCAGAAACGGTCTAACATACCGACACAACGAGGATAAATAGTCTGACCTAATGACCTAATTTCATATATAATTTTCAACAAAATAAATAAAATACTATAATTTTATACAAGATTTCAGCCTGTATGTCAAAGCCATAGACTTATTGATTTAATAGTTACAATAATAATTCATGAATTCATAACTCTAAAATAAATAAAAAGATAATAAAAATGCAGCGAGTCAATCGTGACTTTAATTTTCAATTTAAAGCCGGTTTGTTATGCTGTATTTTTTGACAAAAACTTTGATTTTGATATTATCCTTTATTGCCTCATATATTCTTGGGGAGTTTTATCTATATTATAGTTATTATGCAAAAAAACTTACCTCTGATCCCGTTTTTTCTTCTGATTAGCTTCGATCAAACGTTTTTAATCCTCACTCGCACAACACTTCACTCCACCGCATCAACTTCGTGTTTGACAAGTTTTCTCTTTCCTTAAAATAAGACATCCGGGTGGGGAAAATAATCGTGTCCCACCTTGCAGATAATGAGAATTAAAACTAACATTTCAGTGAAAGTGTGTAAAAACAAAAAAGGGGATAATTGGTCAAAAAAATCGTTTAGAAAATTTTTTTAAATTGGCATTAGAGGTCGAGTTAATAAAGGAATAAATGATTTTCCGATCAAATCAATAATTTTATTTTTTCTACTTTAGAATGTATACCCAAGATTTTTGAATTTTTATTTCTTTTACAGCTTCAAGTTTTCGACGCCAACAAAGATGGAAGACTTCAGTTATCCGAAATGGCAAAGTATGACAATGTAACATTTGTATTTTTTTATGCTTCTTTTTCGATTTTCAACTTGATTCTTTCAGATAATTTCAAAACGGGTAAAACTATATAATGAAAATAACGAATAAATAGTAACTAAATTGTAATAGTAATAATAGATGATGAAAATTACTAATTTGACTTGGTTTTACGCGAATATATTAAATTGGGTTGTTGGGAAAATAATGCAGGATTTAACAACCGATCGAGAATTGGCAGAGGATCTTTCAGTTGGAAAATCGACCGTCACTGGCCACCTTAAGTCAATGGAAAAGTGTAAAAGCTCGAAAAGTTCCTCGTGCATTAAACGACCGTCGTGAAAATCATCATCGTTGTTGCCCAACACTTCTTTGCCGAAACAGAAACGAACCTTTTCTAGATAGAATTGTTGAGATGAAAAGTGGATTTCAAACGTTCTGGACAGTGGCTCGACAAAGCAGCCACATTTTCCAAGCCACCAACCCATCAAAAAGAGGAAAAGGTGACTCTTTGGTGGGCTTCATTTGCGCTGATTGGCGGACTGAATTCTGGCGAATGTACTGCTCACAAATTGAAGCAATGCACCACAAAATTGGCACTGTTGATGTCATATTTGGTCAATCGGAAAAAGCCGATTCTGTTACACAACGCTCGGTTCCACATCTCACATGTGACAACACGAAAACTGTTGAATTTTGGTTATGAGGTTCCATCAAAAATTTATTTATCAAAAGTCGTTAGAAAATGCATTTACATAATTTGTTAATAAGAAAGACCAAAAATTCTAATCAGAATGTATAGAGAAGTAGCCATCATATTGGGAAAAGTGTATTGAGAGTGATGGAGGGTATATCAATTAATAAAAACATGTTTAAAATCATTTATTTAATTGTTTTTATTTTATCTGCATGGAAAATCTGCATTATTTTCCGGACAACTCAAACGAGAGCTTGCTTTCATAAAGTTGATAATAATTAAACGTTCATTTTTTTTAAATTATATAAATCATAAGAGCAGTTCTCACGTCATAGACGGATTACGTATTTGATCCTCCAGGATCCTTGAAAATGTGTTCAATTAATTACGCTAAATTTGCAATTTGCCTTGCTCTTCAACGTTTATCTCGAAACGGTGAAAATATTTCAAAAATTATGCATAAAATGGCGTTGAACTCTGTTTATTCCGTCTTCATTTTACGGAGAGATTTCTTAATTTTTGTATAAGAATTTTATTTCATTTTTGTTTATATAATTGTAGACTGCTCCCGGTGAAAGAGAACTTTCTCACGAGGCAGATATTTAAAGTAAGTTTTGACACCGCATTTTAAACATAATTTATTTACAAGATTTAAGATAAGATTCTAACACAAAAACTCAATATAAGTCTTATAAAAAATAATTATTACTTTTGTATTATACACAGTTTAAAAAATGTCAATATAAATTAGCTAATTGGTCAGGTCTGTAATCAATTTTATAATACTGTTTTTAATTTTGATAATTAGTCAATTATTTATTAATATTGCTAATCAATAATGATAGTCAAATAGGAAAATATGTAGACATATTTATTAAAAACTCAATTATTAATTTTATTACACTGTTATGAATGATAATGCTTTATATTCTTTGCTCGCTTTTCTCTTTCTGCCTGCTGTTGTCTGTCTTTTCTGTAATCTGTCTCTCCTACTAATCTTGTCTCCACTTTGTTTTGTCTTGTCTATTTCTTTTATTAATAAGGAAATCACGTCGGAGGTGAGTGTAAACGTATTAATTTCAAGTATATTTTGTTGGCTGGATGTGACTGTTTGACTGAGTGAGAAAAAGTGTACGGGATACATCTGCACGCATTTAGAAGAAGCAGTCCCAGTAGTTTAGTCGTAGGTAAACAAGACACGAAACTCTTCGTTTTCGGAAGCACTTTATTTAGAAAAGAAAAGTAGATTTAGACGTGTAGGGAATGTTTGAGTTAAAATCGATTCTTTTTTTTCACCCCAATGCTTTCCAAAGGGAGCGACAAAACTGACGAAGGAAGACATTGAAAAAGTCTTCTCCCTCTACGACAGGGTATAACCAAATATAACCAAAATGTTCTTTATAGGAAAAAAAATATATCGAAAATTTTACAGGATAACAACGGCACGATTGAAAACGAGGAGTTGAGGGGCTTTCTTAAAGATCTTCTGGAGCTGGTGAAAAAGGTCTGATATTGTTTCTTATAATAGAATAGTAAATAGTAGAATAAATAGAATAGTTTTATTTATAAATATAAATGTTAGGATTTTATTTGTGAAGTGGAAAAGAAATGGAGCAAGGAAATTTTTAATAATCGTCGGGGAGAAAATCATACAACTACTAAAAGCTCGACTTACACTTGGAACATGGAATTTGAATAAATGATATACATACTCTCAAAGACGAAAACTCGTTCACTCGCATTTTGTTAGTTATTTCAAACTATATTAGATGTGACTACGCATAGGTCATACAAGAATAGCGCACGGGGATCTTTTGGCCAGAAAGCGGCCGCGTAGGTTTTGCGCGGATAAAATAATGGTCGAGCACCTTTTCAATTTACAATTCAAGGCTTCACTTTACAATGCATTTTTGGCATATCATCGGACTTGTGCGCAGTCTTGGGGCACTACGATAAGCACAGATCGCGTTTCTGATTTTTATATGTATACAGTGTTTATGTGTGTCTGTATTGTGTCTATGTTATTTTATTGGAATGAATGTAATTTATTAGCGTGAAAGGAAGGGGTTGCTTACAACCGCCCCGAGGAATATCATGTACTCTGAGTGAGTCAATGTGACCTGACTTCTATTTTTTTGGTAATACAATTAATTAAGGTTTTTAGTTGAGATAAAAAAGTCAATGGCACGAGCGGTGGTGTTGTGATGGGAAGTTAGTGTCCAAGTGATTTCGAAGTCACGATAGCTCAAGTGGTAGAGTAGCGGCGTATCTAGCCGAAGGTCGTGGGTTCGAATCCCGCTCGTGCCATTGACTTTTTTATCTCAACTAAAAACCTTAATTAATTGTACTATATTAATTGGTCAAGCGGACCACGAAATTAGTGAATTTTTTGGTAATGTTTATATGTGTATAGAATGTTTTGTGCCTATTCTATAATTGGCAATATGTGGTACAAAGTACAAAAAATGTAGTGTTTCGGTGTGTGTTGTATTTATGTTATTTATTGAAATGGATGTAATTTACTAGCGCGAAAGGAAGTGGTGTTTAACCCCGCCCCGACTAATATCGAGAATTCTAGGGTGGGTGTGTGTCGGTCTGGAAAATAAAAATAAGTTATTAGCGAGAATGGAGTGGGTTTAACCCCGCCAAAAGAAATACGGAATACTCCGGAGTAGTGAATGTAACCAGACTACGTTTTGCGTCCATTCTGCAGTTCAAAACCTGACGTACAAACGGATATCGACTTGGTCTACGTATAAAAACGGAAAGTTAACAAAATTCTCGTAAAAGTCCAGAAAAAATGAGAAAACACGCAGAGGGCCGGCGATGACCTCAGCTCGCTGTCAACCCATAAACATCATATTATATCTATATGTATTTCTATCGTTACATTAATTACAACATACACATTTTAATGAAAAGCAAATTAACATGAATCAAATATTCATGAGTTTTAATAAAAAATTTATTATGGTGGTTTCAAAGGAAATTCAACAAAACACATGAAAATCATATAATGATACATTAAAATTTAACTAACATTGCTCTTGATAACGCGTATTGCCTCCTTTCGCCTTGCAGTGGGACTTCAGTCTCGTAGGCATTGAATAAATAAGCGATCTGCTTTCGTCTTGTGAAACAGAATTGCATTTTTTAACAAGAGCTTTGATTTGAATCTGTTCAAAGCTTGCTGGAGGCGGCGAACGATGTCTAACCCGTCTCTTTATCATGTCCCATAAATGTTCTATACGATTCATGTCAAGAGAACGTGCTGGCCAATTTAATCCCTTCATCCTCCAAGTAATGTGTGACAATTCCGTCGAGCATTATCATGCATTAAGACGAAGTTGCCCCAATATAAGGGCCACAGCTAGAAGAACATGCTCAATGTATCTCAGTGCTAGAGACATTATAGATACAAAATACGTTATATACGATAATCAGTTCGGTACGGGTTTTGATTCCACTCCATATCATGACTATGAAACGGCCACAGAACAAACCAGCATTCATCTCTGAAGAGAACAACCCTCTATTTTTTCAAATCTCAAAGCGAGATGCTGATTTGAGTCGCCTTTCTAGAGCCTTGGCTGTCACGACGTCTTCTGATTACTGTTTTAAAACTCAACCTTACATTTCGGACCGTTTGGAGTTGGCTGTCTATCAAGGACGGTAAATGACGGTTCCTTAGTGCGGTAAGAGCAATGAAAGGTCCGCAGTCTCTAGCAGTCGTATATCGCGGTCGACCATTACCTTCGATCTGTAGACCATCGTGGATGGTAGAGCGCGGCATACCCATATAACGCATCTGACCGGGAAAGATCTCTATAAAACCAAGCTTTAAAAAAAATTAATAATTAATTTTTAACAATTTTAAAAACCAATGAAATCATAACTTGACATGTTGGTGTCAGGAACGGATGAAATTGAACTGAGCGCACACCCAAGACTATGTCCGTCGTCGGCCAAGGCATCTACCCAAGCGAGATCTCGACATAAAACCATGCTTTTAAGAAGAATAAACTTAATATTTAATGTTTAACTCAAATTTATTGTTTCATCAAAGAAGATAATTTTAAAAACCAATGAAATCATTCGACAAGTTGTCTCTCGAAACGATGAAATTGAGTAGATGATATTCTTTATTTTTAATCTAAAGAGTGTAAATAGGATAAGTAACACTCTAATATATATATATATA